>NC_088340.1:35185000-35265000 GCF_036884655.1 Musa acuminata AAA Group
ACTCAAATCATACTACAGAGGAAAAAATCCAAAGCTAATGTTGTCTTTAATACACAACACTATAAAAGATACTTTCATCCCCAATACTAACTCGTGTGTACGTCATTTAATATAATAAATATTTTTTCTAATTAAAGAAAACATACTAATTCCTTGGAGTTCTCTCGAGTCTATCGTTGTCGAGAAGAAAGAAGGCGAAGCCGACGACGACGCACTCGAATCACCATTAGGGAATCAAATGACAGCTTCAAAGTAGGACAGTGGTGTCTTTGAGAACAGCGGAGAGAAGAAATAGGTAAAGAAGAAGATGGTGCATAAGGGATCAGATCACAGGAGAGGTGTAGACTGTAGGGAGTGGGAAACATGAAAGCCACTGTAATGTTCATTGATTCAATCTTCTCTCATTCTACTTGGAAAACTGTGTTTTCTTGATTGATTTTTTGGGCAGGTAAATCAATTCAATGATCGAAAGGCATGTTCTCTGGGAATTAAGAGACAAACTTGTACTACCAATTACTTCTAACATCACTAAAACCTGTCAACCAATTACCTCCAATATAACTACCAACTACCAACTACCAACTACCAATTACCTTCTTGATGACCAAATTGAGAGCCTTTTGAACATCTCTAGCATGGCCTTAGCACACAAAACCTACATCCGTAAAAATTATTAAGGCGTCCGATCATGCAAATCTTATTTTCGGTATTATTTTTGTTAGAGTTGGCCATCATCAAAACGAATTTAACTAATGATTCAGGATGCTGTTTTGACTTGATTAAGAGATTTAGCTCTTAATTTGGTCCTCGATATTTTCTTCAAAACTTATATACGGTATGTGATTTATAACGTCTTTCTTGATGTTCAAGATAAAAAAGATACTCGAAAGGAGGATCAATGATTAAAATTAAGAATCTAAAGACACAAGATATCTTGTATCGTATTTCAAGAAAATTCTATTTATAATCTGAGAACCCTAACCGTAAGTGATTAGAAAAATATTTTTAAGTTAAAGATTAATTTAACGTATAATTTTAGTGTTTCTTATCGATTTCTAGCTAACTATGCTCCCATGTCGAATCTTGATTGACTATGAATATTCATCATGTTTGTATTATTATTATTTTATTGATTCTCTCGTATTAAATTTGGATCAAGAAAACAATAACTTAATGCTCTCTCACTCACTTAACCATCAATCAACTGATGGCATTGTTGCCATGAACAATAGTTTGTCAATCTAAAGGGCTCCTGTGATGCAACCCACTACCCAACATCTTTCACATTCATTACTGATGTCCTCTTCATTTATTGGTTTGGCCCATTTCCATGGTAGATTAAAGTGATTTATTAGTTCACAACCAAAACCCTATCTCAACTCCCAAATTAGTTTTTGTTTTCTTTCCTCATCAATGGTTTCCTGAGATATTATGAGCCTTCTGTGCTCTTTAAATTTCACCAGCAGTCACCTCAAGATCAACCACACCAATAATATAGCAGCACTATTTACGACTATTTATAGTCGTCTGTTCATAAGATTTGACATAGTTCTACGCTGGTTGTCAATAGTCGTAAGGTAACTCTTATATTTTTCATTCGAGATTGAGATTGGCATTGACTGCGTGCCATAAAATATCACTTATTTAAATTTGTCTTGCATTCAACAGCTGTTTCTTCTGATCTTCCATTCCATGCTTCTTTGATTCTTCTTCTTTGTTGCTATCTCTTCCAACAGGATGTCCAACAATCTTGCAATCAGAACATTTATGATGAACCATTCCATTGATGACATGTTCCTCTCAGTGGATCCACAACTTGAATGTCATCAGGCAGATTCTTTCCCACATTTATTTCTTTGCAGATTCTTCTTTTCAGGTAAATACAAGACTTGTGATGGTGCTTTTCATTTTGCTCAGTGTCCTTTTTCTCCAATCCTTTTGGTCGAAGAATGAAAACTTAATCCATATATAGTTAACATATTTTGGTTTCTATGTACATATCCTGTTAGCACTTGAAAATAAAAGATTCAGTACGATGATGACGTAGATTAAGATTGCTCGTTTACGTTTGAACGAGTAGGATTCGAGTCACGAAAATAGTTTCTTTCGAAATCTCGTATATAAATCAAAGTCTCTAACTCATAGCAATCTAAATATTTAGATATTGTTTTCGAATCTAACTCGATTTTTTTAAGAAATATACTATCATCATCTAACCTGTATTAGAAATGACAAAACTCGTTAACTACTTAGGTTTCTAAATTTGAATCTAACTCTTCGTAGGTTTATTTTATAGTTCACATAGTTTAGTTTCTATGTATTACCACATGAAAATAAAACGATGGTGTAGGTTAAGATTGCTCATTTAGTGAGTAGGATTCGAGTCACGAAAATAGTTTCTTTCGAAATCTCCTATATAAATCAAGCCTATGTATTATATCCGATCTCTAACCCATAGCAATCTAAATATTTAGATATTGTTTTCGAATTCGAGTCGAATTTTTTAAGAAATATCAAAATTTAATTTAAGTGAGTCGAGAAGACTATGTTTCCTAATAAGATTTATGACTACTATCATTCTTAACCATAGCTAATCATTTGATGAACTTTATAAATTATAATAATTTATTTCTTTAATTTTTTATCTAAAAAAAATTAGAAGATGTCAACTATCTTTGCTGATAAGTCTTAGAAATCAAATTTCACCTCCACCCCTACCCAATTTTTCTGTTCAAATTCTCTCAAACTTGGCACACCAACTTCGGTCTCTTTGCCATTTAATGAAGCCAATCATCATAAGTGATGTTTCATACGTAGATCGTTGAATTAGAGGAAGAGGAAAGCACAACAAAGATGATTGCCAACGGAGGAAGGAATGTCCCCATGGATGAACTCGATCAGATGTTGGTGGATGCGATCTTAAATTCATGCAGATGCGACCATTTATTCTTTTACGGAAGCATTTATGCTTAAGGTTTGGGAGTTCGAATTCTTAGATTTTGGATGCTACGTTCGTTGTTACTTCCTTGAGGATATAAATGGAGCATCAATGCGAAGTTGTACGAGAGTAAGTAGAGGAGACCAAACTGATATCTTTATTGTGAATTTTAGGATTAATCCTAGTCAAGTTTGATCATCAAATCTTTGTGAAATTGATCCAAATTAGCTAGTTTTCCGAGTTTTGTTACGTTCGTAAGAGTATTTAGAACATGAACGAAGGAGAAATCCTCTCGAAAGTAAAATAAGTTGATAGCAATATTTAGAACATGAACGAAGGAGAAATCCTCTTGAAGGTAAAATACTTCGTAGCTCGTATCCCTCGTCTCACTTTAGTTCGAGGACGAAAGATATTTATATAATATATCAAGCTTCTTATAAAAGATTACATCGAAGATTTATTTAGCAAAATCTCCTAATTGTCAAGCCAGTATATATTCATAGATGATAAAAGCCCCGAACAAATAAGTTTTGAATCATGATATATTTGAGAATATCGCTTTATATAATGTGATTTTTACGATCATCAATTTAACAAGTGAATATATTCTTTCAATACTCGATGTGATATGTCCAATAAATTTTTAATTATCTCTTAAATTGATGTGACATCTTAATAATAATCATTAATCGAATTCCACTTGGCCAAAACAATGGCCGTATCACTATCGAATCCAAAAATAAAAACTACTTCGATATCAAAATAATCTCAGTTAAACCTCAAGAAAGACCTTAATTGATGATTGTTATTTAACAATGGACATAAAACTTGAAATTTTATCTAATCCAAAGCAACTTTCCACTGACATATATGTAAAAAAAAGGAATGAAAATGAAAGTAATAATATATTGTCAATTCCAAACGAGATGATTTATTTATATTAAATGTAAATAAAACATCTAAACATAAATGGGTTCGGTGGATTCGACTATCCAATCTATTGCCATCCCTTAATCTCGGAGTGGTAAATGACATGGCTACAGTAAAGCTTTTCTTTTTCTCCACAGAAATATTCATTTTTCGAGTTGAAAGAAGTTTCTTTTACGTTATTAAAAGAAAGAAATTAAAAGACCATGAAGAAAATTCAAAAAATAAGAACTAAATAATACATATTTTCTGGCAAAGAACCCAAGCAAAAGAAATTACTGTTCCTGTCGACTATAACAGTACCATCTTGCAGTGCCGAGAGGGAGTAGTGCCATATTAATAGTGAATTTTATGGTGACACATACGGGGAATTTAATGCATTCATTCAATGATTTCATCCATTTATTTAATGGCATGACTCAGAGAAGCATTTCTTGGGAAGCAAAACTAAAGAAATCTCGATTATTATTGGTTTTCATTTATGCATATAAGACGATGCTACGGTGGTGGTGTCAATTAAGAGTATAAGCTTCATACAGATTTATGTTAATCCACCACTTATTATTTCCAAGGTTTTTTTTTTTTTGGTTTTCACGAGGGACACTTTTTTTTTTTTTTTCTCTTTTTTTCCTTTTTAGATGATTTTTCTTTCTAAGACAAAACAAATTTGCAAGAAAATTCAAATTTTTCTTCTTAAAATTATGTTTTTCTTTTAACAATGATAATTTTCTAAAATTAATTTTGAGTCGAGAGGTAATGAATATGTACTAAATTTGGTATAATAAGTTTTGTAAGGGACATATATTTTGATGCTATTACATAAAAAACTATGAAGATGAAAATAAATTAGGAGTAGAGATTTTGATGCAATCAATAATATTGATTGAGGAGTAAAAAAATCAAGACTCATAAGTTCGGATCATTTTTTATCTTAAAAATATCTTTTGAAATTCACGATCCCCGAAAGAGAAATCATATGAACACACTCAAAACGAATAATTTTTCTAAACCTATTGGGTCACACATATTCTTGAGTTATCAAATACATTATCATTTTAATATTAAAAAATATTAAAATGAGATGCACTTTGTTCAAAAAAAAAACTTTGATTGCAAAAGAATTTTGACATGAAAGTTACATACATAATTATTTTTTACAAATTATTTATGTTCTTACTCGGAATAGAGATACTGATATATTTAGTAGTATATTGATTGAGGAGTAGGAAAATCAAGGACTCATAAGTCCGGATCACTTTTTATCTTAAAAATATCTTTTGAAATTTACGATCTTCGAAAAAGAAGTCATATGGATATACTCAAAACGAATAATTTTTCTAAAACCATAGGGTCACACTGACCAATTCTTGAGTTATCAAATACATTATCATTTTAATATAAAAAATTATTAAAATGAGATGCACTTTGTATTTTCTTTTTCTAATTTCCTACAAAGAGTTAAGCTTTTTTTTTTCTTTACAAAGAAAACCCTCTATTATTTTTCTCTTTTTTTTCGGTATAAAGAAATCATGTTTATAATTCGAATGATATTTTGATACTATTTGAAAAAGTTAATACGATTTGTGAAATATTTGAAAATGAATGTAATGCGGGGAAAAAGATGAAAATGATATGTTTTTCTCTCATTTTTGCAGTCTAAAGAACTCTTGTTTATAATTACATTTATATTATATATACATACATACATACATACATACATATATATATATATATATATATATATATATATATATATATATATATATATATGTGATGTATAATTGTTAAATCATATTTTGATTTTTTTTATGTGCATATATATTCCTAGATAACATTCCTCTGATTTTATATATATATATATATATATATATATATATATATATATATATATATATATATATATATATATATATTAATCAAAATCTATTTTCAAGGATGTGATGCTAAAGAGTAAACAAAGAGTTTGAGTTAAAGATCCTATAAAAATTATGTTAGATATGCTTGATATGACTCCTCGTATGCTTAAGTCAATTTAAGTTTAAAAATTTAAATTAAGTATTAAATCTCTAAGATATACTTTGTACTAAAAAGAGAGTTACACCGACAAATATATCTTTATGCGCATCATTTGACCATAAATGACTTTGTGAACTCATGAATTAATTCGAACTCAAGGATATTGACGAACATATCCATAATAATATAAAGATCAAATAATCATCCACTATATATATATATATATATATAACTCAACTTTTTGTTCATGCAACGTGGTCGACACATGAGGCGACCCGATTTCCTTATTAGCACTATATTACATGTCTCATACGTTTCAACCATTTCGATTATGTACATACAACATATTCATGATAATACAAAGATCAAATAATCATCCACTAAAATAAAAAAAAATATATGATTCAAAAAATGACAATAAATGCTCCTCCCTGCACACAGAAAAAGAGGAAGGAGGAAATGAGAAAAAGAAAAAGGCTGCAGACATAAAAAGGTGGAAAAAAAAAAGAAGAAAAAGTAAAAGAGAATATTCAAATTCTCCCCCAACACAACACTACTGCGACATAAGAGGAAAGAGAAAAAAAGGCGAACGCAGCAGCACCGAACAGGCACTTCCTTGAACCATATACTTGTCGCACTCGCCTTTGCTTTGGTCCTCCCACCTCCCCACCTGTGATTGACGTCGTACCTCCTCCTTCACATACCGCCACCCCTTTTCTGAAAGAAACAAGTGAGCTGCAGCTGCTGCCGCTCGACTGTCATCTCCTCCCCCCCTTTTCCCCTTGTTATTTTCCCCCCTCCGAAATCATCGTCGCAGGCTGCTTAGCGACCGCGCACCTCTTTCTCTCTCTGTTTCGACTAATCAACCTTTCTTACTCTGAAAATACATTGAAGGTTCAGAGTACTGGCCATGAACGCTCCTCGGGAAGATCTCGGCAATGAATGAGCTTTTATGGTCAGTAGCAGTGGGAGTGATGGACGTAACTGGTGCAAATCCTCCGGTGGACAATCATGAAGCTGTCCGATAGAATCCCAGGACCCTGCGCATGAAAGCCTCGGCTCCAGCTGTCACCTCCTCCTCTCTCTCTCTCTCTCTCTCTTTCTCTCTCTCTCTCGCTCTCGTCTTCGCTGTTTCTTTCACTGCGCTCACAGTTGCCGGTTGACCGCGAGTCAAAGCCATGCTCACACACGGGCGCGGGTGAGCGTGGCGACGGACCGCCACCGGGTTTACCCCCGAGGCAGACGCCGGTCTCGCTGCGGGCCCCACCGGGTAGATTCGGGTAACGAGAGGTGAGGCTGGACGCTGGCCGTGTGCTGGAACGGCGGCTCCGCTTTCTGGCCCAATCGCGAGCGTGCGGGTGGGGGGGGGGGGTTGGGATCCGCTGCAGGCGGTTATAGGAAGCTTTTATGAGTCAGTGGCTCACGTGATCCGTGTGGGGCGGGCCCCACCGAGACGAGGCGGTTTTTCGTGAGGTGAGATTGCAATGGCGAGTGGGGAGGATCCGGCGTGAGCCCGGTTCGGGCCGGTTCGGACAACGACGAGATTGAACCCTTACCCTCGGCCTAACCCTAAGGTTAAATACCCGTCCCGTCTCTCGCTCGCGGTCTCTCGCCCAAAGCGCGGAGCCTGCTCTTCTGGCCAACTTCCCTACCTCTCTCGCTCGCAAGTCTCACCACCTCGGTTACTTGGAACCCTAACGAGCGAATTCGAAACCCTCGCGCGGCCCCTGCAATTCGCTTCCGTTCTTTCCGTCTCCTCGTAATCGGTGGTCCTCTTGATAAGCGCGGCCGCGATGGATCTCGCCTCCCTTACCGTTGTCCTCCGCGCCGCGCTCAGCCCTATCCCGGAGGAGAGGAAGGCCGCCGAGGAGAGCCTCAATCAGGTGAATTTCGTTCCCTCCTGCTTCGCTTGATCGATCGGTTTCTTTTGGTTATGGGTTCTTGATTGATCTCTGCTTCTGTCGATGCTTTTCTAGTATCGGGTGGATTGTGATCTCTTGGATTTATTTTCGATTGATTTTGAATTTTGATCGGGTAGTGCTTTAGGGTTATGCTGCTGCTGTTTAGTTTGATTTCACCGTAGCGATATCTGCTTTCATCTCAGTTCAGTTTGTTACCAATGGAAAACGTGAACCTGTTGTCCTTGATTTTTGAAGTGGTAGATCTCAAGGATGGTTGTAAATTATGGTTTCAGTTGCTGCCATTGTTTTTTGGATTTGGTACCTTTTCTGCTTGTTGTACTAAATGTGTGATTATTTACATTAGTGCTACAGTGAGACCATAGTAAAAAAAAAAAAAAAATCTGTTTTCAAATAGCGTCATCTATAATAGCGTATGGTCAAGTGGTGAAAGTTCGCACGTTATTCTTTCCAAATTCATCAGTCTGTGTGTGAACCTGGGTGGGCTGATGTCAGCATATGTAGGACGTGGCATCAAGGATAGATTAATTCAAACTCAGACGCATCATTTTCTATTTTGTCTTTTTTTCCAAGGTTGTTTTTGTTAAAATAATCAGACATGTATTAGGTATTTTGTCTGTGTAATAGCGTTGCTGTACTATAAATCAAACAGGTAAAACGAACAAGCAACTCGTTATGTTACGACTGCCTCCTCATAGTACAATTTTGTGATATGGTTCTTTCTACCTGTATTATCCTATTGAAGCATGTCTAAGCTTTACTCTGTTACGTGTTAAAATTGTTAGATATTGCAGAACTTTTATATCTTGAATTGTATAAGTTTCACTGGTCGCAATGGTTCAAGTTTGTGTGAATATTACTGTTTTTATTTGTCAAAATTGTTAGATGTTGCAATGTTTTTTTCTATATCTTGAATTGTTTAGGTTTCACTGTTTTTGGTGGTTCAAGTTTCTATGAATATCTGATTCTGATTTTGGGATTGCATTATGCTATAATTAATGTGTCGGTGCAAGTTTCATCAGTATATTGTATTTGGTCAAGAATGCTCTGCATCTAGGTTGTTTTGGATATAAATCATGATCTTGACACTATTGGCCTCTGAGTTTGTTATTTGGTCACAGAAGATCTGGTGTAATTTAGTTTCAAATAGTGTTGTTTTCTTGTTATTTTCATCCATCTAATGTAATCACCATATCTGACAAAGAAATTATTCTTTTTTATGTGCACATATGCTAATTATAAGGGACATATAGAATTCCCATATGGACCAATTCAAAGAAACCTAGTAACTAAGCTGTGACAAACTAAGCTAACTGCTTCCTGCTTTATCAACACTTAAGTCTTGCTAGGATATAATCTCTTGTTCTTTGATCCCTGTATTGGTATATGCTTTTTTGCTGATGTGCTAGGATATAATCTCTTGTTTTTCTTTTATCCCTGTATCAGTGTATGCTTTTTGCTGATGATACATTTTCTATTTCAGTTGTTAATTATGTTTGATACTCAAAACGAAGTTAAAAAGATACAGAGCATTTCAGTTGTTCCAATTTAGTAAACATTTATACATATCTGGTTTTGTGATTTTGAGTCATGTTGGTTGATGGCAGGCAAAGTTTAAATTAGTGATCGAAATTTATGATGACTGCAGGTCATTTATTACTTGTCAAGTATTGTACTAGCCATAGCTAATGTGAGCACATATGGACATATATGCTGATTAAATTATTCAATTTTTTTGTTCTTGTATTAATTTTTTTGTGTATGTGAGAAAAATGTACAAGAGAAAGTTCATGAGGAGGCATACTTGCTCTTTGATCATGCATCTCTTTTGGCTTTTAAATATGAATTCTTGTCTTATGCAGTTCCAGTACACACCAAAGCATTTGGTGAGGTTGTTGCAGATTATAGTAGATGGAACTTATGATATGGGTGTGCGACAAGTTGCCAGTATTCATTTCAAAAACTTTGTGGCAAAACACTGGTCACCGCATGATCCTGGTAGGAGTGGTGTACCAGTTTATGTTATCACTTGATTTATCTAGTTGGCTACAAAATAACTGGTGTTTGTTTGTTTTAGGGGAGCCTCAGAAAGTATCTGAAATTGACAAGAGCATGGTTCGTGAGAACATTCTTGGATTTATTGTGCAAATTCCACCACTGCTGAGGTACATCAATTGATTATCTGATCTTTGACACGAGCTGGTAGCCAGTACTATTACTTCTTGTCCATGATGAATATTACCTTTGCTTCTATTGGTATATCCTCTTGTTATTTCTATTAATTTAATGTTCTAGATATGCACCTTGAATTTTCCTTTTGGTGAAAACCCGAGGCTTTTTGGATAATACCATATTTCCTTTGGTCTAGTTAACATTGATACCTTGCTACTGGAAATTCTTCAACTTCTTTGTCCCAAGTGCAGAGGCAACTCCTGTATGTATCTCATACATTTGGTTGTGTTTTTTGTGGAGTCGTCGACCTAGCTTACAGATTTTATAATTGGATGTTGTTGACCTAGTTTATAGATTTTATAATGTAATTCATGAATTTCATCCCTGGAGTTTCAGAGCATTCTTGTCATTATATGCTTATTGCCCAATATGTATTTTACATATTTTTGGCTTGTTCCAGCTACCTTTGTTCACTCATTATGGTGCTGGATACATAGGTGAAAATTAGATAATTGATCTATATTTTATTTTTTCCTTCTAATGGATTGATATTGTCAGACTTATCTTTCACCAATAGGCATCACATTATTATTATTGTTACTACTATTATTATTATTTTGCTATGGATATCCAATTATGCTGATGTAAGACACAAGGAATGACGTTTTGCCAAGATCAGTAAGAAACAAGCGGTACGTGCCAGTCCGAGCATCAACCAGTATGCCGATTGCCCCTGATCCGGTCCACAATATAAAAGGGAAACTTCTAACCTAATCACTACCGCTTCTCAAGTACGCAACCTCTGCCTCACATGCAGTCGTGATCCACGCTTCTCACAGCGACTGACACAACCGTTTCTCATGCACTTGTGACCTCTCACCGCGACCAACCTCCGCTTGTCACAACCTCACTGCACACCACCACCATGCATGACCTTTGCCCTCATGACTTTGCGGGTACACCTCTTCCTCTTCCTCTTGTTCTTCATTCTCTTCCTTCACTCTCTCCTCTTCTTCCTTCTTTCTCTTTCCTCCTCTTCCTCCACTCGCCCTTCCTCTTCTCCTTTTTCTTCCTCTTCGAAACACCGGTACACACCGGTGTACTGACACATGGTATACTGATATTGGATCGGAATGTACCAGTCTGTACAGATCACCAAAATGGGTCCGGTATCTGAAACAATGATCCTTGGTAAGACATATGTTGCTTTGGTCTTGGTTAGGTCAAGCTGAGTTGGATTAGTTAATGTCTTTTCTTTAATTTGTAATTTTCATACTTATTTTTATATAATATCATAGAGTTTGATGTAGTTAGATTCATATTCATCCATGGAAATCAGATTGAAGTTGATAAGAATTAGTATCAGAGTGAATTTATGTAGTTTTAGATAATCAGAATTGTTAAGATGGTATTTCGATTCATAAGTTAGCTCATTTGGTTGCCATTTGTGTTCTAATGTATCTAGAAATTGTCTAGTTAGTCAATAAAGTAATTGGGTTAAACTTCTTTGTTTCCAAACTTGATTTGCTGAGTTAATAGCCTGGTTTGTTAATCTCTCCTATCTAATCCTCTGAATCACTGTTCACATATTTCTGCTTTTTTTAAGAAAAAGGGTTACATTTACTGCTAAAATGTGGATAATTTTCCTTTGTTAAAATGTACATATGAGATACAGGTGGTGCAGATTAAACTTGATCAACTGGTTGTCATAAATGTAGTTCTTAAATGAAGCTTTGTGACATTAAAATTGAAGTTTTTAATAATTATAACATCATGAATCCATGATATATAACTTGCATTGCAGGAAAGCAATTACTGTGATTTATTTGTCTTTATTCTTTGACTGCTCAATTATAACTTCTGGTATTGTTGTTGGCTATTCTGACATTTTATCTACTTGAAACAGAGCTCAACTTGGAGAATGCATTAAAACAATTGTTCATGTTGATTATCCAGAAAAGTGGCCAAGTCTTCTTCACTGGATAAAGTGCAATTTGCTGATGCAAGATCAAGTACTAGGAGCTTTATTTGTTTTACGAGTTCTGGCAAGGAAATACGAGTAAGCATGCTACATGGCTATATCTTCCTACCTTTATTAGTTCATTGTGATTAAATTTTTTTTTCTTTCTGCTATAGAAAACATTTACTTCTTATGTGACTGCATGGATATGAGTTGGCATTGATGAAGTTGTATGCATGAGTTGTTTGAAGCTTATCAGTGATTAATTGCGGATAGATTTCACTTTTGCATCATTTATGTAATTTACTATCGGAAATGTTACTTATACATCTGCTGATTAACTTTCTTGTTTTTTGTTTATTATCTTAATGTTCTGCTTCCTTTTAGGTTCAAGTCAGATGAAGAACGAACCCCACTTTATCTTATTGTTGAAGAGACATTTCCTCTTTTACTAGATGTATTTAACAAACTTGTTCACATTGTTAACCCACCAATTGAGGTAGCTGATTTGATCAAGCTGATATGCAAAATATTCTGGTCATCCATATATGTAAGTTCAAATATGGCTAATTTAGTTCTTACAAGAGTTTATAAAAATACTTAGATTTCATGTTTTTTTTTTACGTTAAATGTTTTTCAGTTAGACATCCCCCGGCAACTGTTTGACCCCAATGTGTTCGGTTCATGGATGGTTCTGTTCTTGAATATACTGGAAAGGCCTGTTCCTTTGGAAGGCCAACCTTCTGATCCTGAAGCACGGAAATCTTGGGGATGGTGGAAAGTCAAGAAGTGGACAATCCACATCTTAAATCGTCTATATACTCGGTTAGTTAGTTGGCAAAGAAAGCAAATGTGTTCTTTAGTGTTGTATTTTGTACTCAAATTAACTTGAAGTTAAGGCTTGCAGGTTTGGGGATCTGAAGCATCAGAAACCAGAAAGCAAAGCATTTGCTCAAATGTTTCAGAAGAACTATGCTGGAAGAATTTTGGGGTGCTATCTCCAGTTGCTTAATGAAATTCGTATAGGTGGATATTTACCTGATCGGGTTACCAACCTGATACTTCAGTATCTTGGGAACAGGTTAGTCTTGCTTGTGTAGCTGCCTCTATGGTTAATCCCATTTCTCAGGTAACAATAACCTTTTGAGTTACTTGTCTAAATTGTAGCTGTTTTTCACCATTATTTCTCTTCTGCAGACATAGCAGCTGTTGTCCTAAATTTTTAAGATTCTTCTTCTGTTCATGTTTGAGCTTCTATGATTTTCCATTTACTTGTCTTTTCTTTTCCGTTCTTTATTTTTTGTTCATATTGTTAGTTATGAATGAGTTCTCTGTTGAAGTTCTTTAAGAGCTGAGTGGAGAAAAGGAAGAACCCTTCAATCTCTTGTTAGGATTAAGAAATTATATTGAAAAGATTAAATGTTCAACCTGCAATAGAAGGTTGAGGAGAATTTGGCTGATTTGAATGACTTCTCGACATATTCAAAAGTCATTGTGTTCATTTAATTGTGAGAATTGCAAAATACATAAAGGTAACAAGATGAATCATCAAGAATATTCTTGTAAATTTTGAGGTTTTAAGATTCTTCTTCTGTTCATGTTTGAGCTTCTATGATTTTCCATTTACTTGTCTTTTCTTTTCCGTTCTTTATTTTTTGTTCATATTGTTAGTTATGAATGAGTTCTCTGTTGAAGTTCTTTAAGAGCTGAGT
This sequence comes from Musa acuminata AAA Group, assembly GCF_036884655.1. Lineage (NCBI taxonomy): Eukaryota > Viridiplantae > Streptophyta > Magnoliopsida > Zingiberales > Musaceae > Musa > Musa acuminata. The sequence continues at coordinate 35,198,645 of NC_088340.1, forward strand.
GGAGAAAAGGAAGAACCCTTCAATCTCTTGTTAGGATTAAGAAATTATATTGAAAAGATTAAATGTTCAACCTGCAATAGAAGGTTGAGGAGAATTTGGCTGATTTGAATGACTTCTCGACATATTCAAAAGTCATTGTGTTCATTTAATTGTGAGAATTGCAAAATACATAAAGGTAACAAGATGAATCATCAAGAATATTCTTGTAAATTTTGAGGTTGTTGTCAGGTTCTTGTTTCGTGTCGGTTTTTCTTAACTAGGAAATATAACATATTATTCTTTACCTTGTTTTTAGGTCTTGTTAGTTAGATTGTTTTAAGCTTTAGGGGAATTTATCCTTATCCCTTTTTATGTTTCTACAGGAATAGAACAAGCTTGTAGTATAATTATATAGGGTCCGCTACCATCATCCAGTTGCTAATGTTAATTTTTTTGAAAACAATATTCTCAGATACTAGTAATTGCTTGGTTGCTTACCTATTATATAAAAAATAGTCCTCTACACAACACCCCTGTCATGGCAAGGTAAACCTGATAATTAATAGAACTAAATCAGTACATAATTTAAATAAACATAGTAAATATAAATCGATAATCACAATAAAATATGTGAAAACAATAAAATTAACTGAAGACAAGATAACAAGGTAGTTATATAAATCTAAAGATAATAACAATTCAATGACAAATGAAGATTATTAAATCTAAATGCTGAAAAGTTCTGTTTAATATTAATTGATTATGTTATGGTGTAGACATGTAGTGTGCTCAGAATCAGATGGCTGATGGTAAGATTTTTTTTTTCTTTATGTCCCATGTGGTGTGATAGTACCTTCTCCTTGTAAGCTTTGTGGTGTGTATGTCAGCCACTCCATACACTTTTTCTTGAATATTACTTTTTCTCTCAACAATTCGGTTAGAATCATGGCTTACATGCCATTTATTTTGTTTGTGAGCATATATTGCATTTGTGCTGCTTATGCTGTAGCATCTTAGTAGTTCTAATCTGTTAGAGCTTAGCAATCTTTGTGCTTTAGCCTCAGTTTGCTTTTCTTTAAAAAAGAAATCCTTTTATGCAGTATTTCAAAGAATAGTATGTACCAGTTGCTCCAGCCTCAGCTTGACATCATCCTCTTTGAGATAGTCTTTCCACTTATGTGTTTCAATGACAATGATCAAAATTTATGGAGCGAAGATCCACACGAGTATGTCAGGAAAGGCTATGGTGAGTTGTTAGTCTCTTCATTCTACAATGAAATGACGATTTAAAAACTATGATATTCTAAAACTTTTTCCTTTTTTGGAAGATGACTGTTAGGTAAATAATTTTGTTTCTATTGAACAGATATTATAGAGGATTTGTACAGTCCTCGAACAGCAGCCATGGACTTTGTGAGTGAACTAGTGAGAAAGCATGGGAAGGCAAATCTCCAGAAGTTCATTCATTTCATTGTGGATATTTTTACGAGGTATATCTACTCCTAGACCCTTGACATTACTTGAACATTGTAAAAATGAACATATTTAGTTTATACTTGATAAATGCAACCAGATATGATGGGGCATCTGTTGAATTTAAGCCATATCGTCAGAAAGATGGTGCTCTTCTGGCTATTGGAGCATTATGCGATAAGCTTAAGCAAACTGAGCCTTATAAGTCAGAGTTAGAGCACATGTTGGTGCAACATGTTCTTCCTGAATTCACTAGTCCTATTGGCCACCTTCGAGCAAAGGTCTCTTTCTAATAACTTTGTGGTTATCAGCGTTGAAAATTTATTTAATTTTCTCTTTATGGTTTTGTATGTGTTTTACTAGTTCAATTGCATAATGAATTTCCTTTTTGTTCAGTTCAACCATTAAAATTGATTTTTTTTCATTTATTCATGCTTTAATAGTGGTTAGGTTTTTATCTTTAACAGGTATGTATTCTTTGTTAAAAGGCTTTGCAAACTTGTTTGATGAATTAATATTGCTACTTAGCTGTAACCTTTTCAATTCCCTCTCCAGTGCATTTCCTAATTTTTTATGATGTAACAGCTGCTGATGTATGAACATTGTACACTTGATTGGTAGTTCAGTATAATCTTTATTCTGCTCCTATTTTGCATCTAATGTGTTAGTTCTGATTTTCTGGATGTGCTGTTAACTTGGGTCATTTAAAATCCAATTAAAAACACCAAAGATTACTATGATTTTGATCTCCTGTGAATCATTGGTTATAATCTGGCTTATAGTCTGAGCATCTTTGTTTTCAAGCTTCTACAACTGCAATGTTCATCCTCATCATTTCGCAAGCCCTTTTTATTACTCTAGTAAGCAATTGAGCAGCAACTCAAAATGGATGGTTAGGCAAAAATAGTATGTAGATGCTTGATCCCTTTTCTCTATGAACTTGTGAATTGTAGGGTTGGACCCATTGGAGTTAGTCTAAACACAGAAAGTGTACAGATGAAGAGGAAATGAATTAAATGATAAACCTTGCCATGGATATTGATACATATCTCAAAAAGGCGCCAAAGAGCAGACGAAGTTTGATCTCCAATAGTTTATAAATTTAATTTTTTCATAATTTAAGGCTCGCATTTTATTATCGACATGCCTTTTCACAATCCCAGCTAATTGCGGGTTTTCCATACCACAGAATGATGTTTCACTTATGTCGGTGTGAAATGAGCGGGTACATATCGGTATAAGTGAATCCATACGTAGATGGCCCCCATTTCGAGCAATCCAGTCCGATCCATTAAAAAACAAAAAACTTAAAATTTAACTGTTTCTTAATTCTGTAAATTGTTTTCCGAAAGCACATTAGCCTTTTTGCTTTATGTAATTATGTGTTGACAGATTCCTAATTCTGTAAAGTTGTTTCTTTTCAATGGTTTATTAGGCAGCATGGGTTGCAGGGCAATATGCCCACATCAACTTTTCAGACAAGAACAATTTTCGTAGAGTGTTTCACTATGTTGTTTCTGGTTTGCAAGATCCAGAGCTTCCTGTTCGTGTTGATTCAGTCTTTGCTTTACGCTCTTTTGTCGAAGCATGCAAAGGTAAGTTTTCTATAAGCATGACCTTTTATTTTATTATTCATGCTCCCTTTCTTTAACAAAACAAAGTTTCTGAGTGTTCTATTTCTCATACAGATCTGAATGAGATACGTCCAATTCTTCCTCAATTACTTGATGGTATGTTTCCACTTTCCACTATATTATCCAAGTATCATTGGATTGCACATTATTATTGAAAGAAGATTCTCATTGTCTTTTTCTCTCTGCAGAGTTCTTTAAACTTATGAATGAAGTGGAGAATGAAGACCTTGTTTTTACTCTTGAGACTATAGTGGACAAATTTGGTGAAGAGATGGCACCATATGCTATTGGATTGTGCCAGAATCTGGTAATGCAATAGAATACTGATGGTAGTTTCCTTGTACAGGTTCTTTTTTGAGATCCTTTCTAAGGTATGATCTGAAAAACCTTGTGTAGGCTGCTGCATTTTGGAGGTGCTTGGGTGCATCTGAATCAGATGATGAGGCTGATGATTCTGGTGCTCTAGCGGCTGTTGGATGTTTACGTGCTATAAGTACAATTCTTGAATCTGTGAACAGGCTTCCCCATCTTTTTGTCCAAATTGAGCCAACTTTATTACCTATTATGCGGAAAATGCTATCTACAGATGGCCAAGGTAGCTATTTTGCTTTATCATACATATACTTGTGTTTTTTAATTAAATGAATGTGATCACTGGACTATATCTATATCATTGTAGAAAAGTAGCATATCTCTTAGTAAAGGTTTCTGTGTGATATGTATAAACTCCAGCATGTAAAGATGATAGGTTCATCCCTGTGTTATGGCATTTAAACACCTCATACTTGTATTGACATGGACCGCAAACTGAAGACACTTTTCTATTCACATTAACATCTACATGGATTGGTTTTTTTCAATGTTTGCTTATTAAATTACGATGTCAATTACCTTGGTAATTGTGGCAGTATTATGTTTGTCACATTTTATTGTAGCATTTTTAATGGCCAAGCTTTATTTGCATTTAAAATGGATCAAATAGTCATTCCTTTTCCCCCCAAATTTGATCCTTACAAAGAGCAGGAAGATTATATAATATTAAATCGAAGTTAATTGGTATAAGCTTGAAGTTCATAAAGCATCCTATGAAACACGACATTCCTAATGGGAAAAGGAACATAATAAGTTTAATAGATCAATCTCACTTGAGTTTAGAATTTATCTTGGTTGAGCTGTATTTATCTATGCCTACATGTAGTAATGACTCATGTTTAAGAGAAATGCTGGACCAAGTTGGACATCAAGAATTGCTACCCATTTAATAAAGTATGATGAAAGCTAATGACATTCATAAAATCTATCTTTTTAGTTTTAGATCATGCAGTGGACTTGTTTGGCTTAGAATTGCTTTCTTTTAAGACATACTTTGTGGCTATTATGGATCTAAAATGAATCTGACAAAGCAGGGAATGAGGTTAGCAAAATGGGGCTGCCTAAGTGTTTGAACAATATTTCAAAGGCTACTTCTACAGAAAATACCAGCATTCTACTTGCTTTTGTGAGAAAGTAATGAAAGAGAACCAGAAGGGTTGCTATGTCTAGTTTGGTATTGTTAAAAAAAAGGTGTTGATTTGAAGTAAAACATGAAAGAGAATAGAAAAGGAGACTTCGTTTAGTCCAATGAAGCATGCTTCAATTAATGGACAACTTATCATATTAAAAACACAACTAATGTTGTCTGTAGACTCTGTACTCTGTACTCGCTAAGTAGCAAAGTTTCAGGTTTCAGTTCAAGATTCGTAAGGATCCTTGGCCAGTCCTGTATTTACTGTGATATTGACATACGGTATGTTGGTGTACCAATCATGGAGCAAGGGGAGTAAGGGAGAGAGTAAAGGAGGAGGAGATGAGAGAGATGAGGAAGAGAAGGAGAGTTAACTATTAGGAGTTGGCAAAATTTCTTTAGAAACCTTTTACAATTCCCATATATGAGTGTTATGCATGGTGCACAAGTTGTGTTATCTTCCTTATTGTACTAATAATAGTTCAGTCTAGGTTAGCTGTTATTATCTCCTAATTCTTAATTGGAGGATCTTCTCTTTCTTGAACTGGAGCACTATGCAGGGAATATTCTAATAAGTCACCATATCTAGTCTTTGCACGTAACCAAGAATCCATCCAACACTAGACACAGGTCACACTACCATGTAGTTCTTATTTTTCTTCCCATCTAAATTCCAACATATGTTTGATATTCATTTGTTACAATCCAAGCAATCTCCTAGGTTAATCATTTATATCGAGAGAACTTGACAAATGACCCAAAATTTCTATTGCTCTAGTGAGTACTGAGTAGCAGGGGTATCAAATTTATGTAGATAAATGATAAATCCTTACCTTTTTCATCATAAAGTTGCATTCTTATTCTTTTCCTTCAACAAGAATGGAAAATTTCTAATGTTCTTCTTGGTGCCCATTATCCTTGAAGGTTCTTGTATATGAGAATTTAAGGGCATTATACTGCTTACCATGTTAGCAGCAAAAGATCCATGTAGCCAACCCCAAATAATTGGGGCTTATGGCTTTATTGTTGTTGTTGTTGTTGTATACTGCTTAGCATGTTGCACTAAAATGCTTTGATGCTTTGTTCTTCCTGCTGGTTTCACGTCAAGTTGCATAATAGGTTTTTTGTGTCACTCAAATTTCACTTTGAGTCTGTTACATCATCTGTCACTCGAGCTACCTATTAGCCAATAGCCAAAATGTTCCGAGGTCTATCAACATAATTTTAAGTACCTAATCCTACATAAATGGTAGTAGGTTTACACAAGCTTATATGTAGAAGTCTTATCTTTTTTTTCTTTACTTGGTTTTGGAAGGGGGAATTTATGTCCAAATATGGCCATCATAAATATTTCACTCGTAAAATGTCCTTATTTACTTATCAGCTTTTAAATTGTAGAATATTGCACTTTGGCTGTAATATGCCTCCTAACTAGCCAATGTTAATTGTAGATTGTAGTGGACATTGTTTGACTCATGACGGCACTTGTGATAAACTAAAAGTTCCAAAAAATTCAGAAATTTCAACTTTACTAAACCATGTCGTCTTAAAGCTATCATGACTATCTTCAATAGAAAAGTGTGATAAGAAACTGAAAACAATGGTGACATTCGACTTAAACTTATGAAAGTAATGGAAAACTTGTTCAATATCAAATGTGAATTAACTCAATTGAATGACTAAAATGGTAGACCTAGTGTACAAAGCTTCCTCATAAACTTTTCATATATCAGGAGCCTCATGAACTTAGCCACCCTTTTAGTCATTAGATTGAAGAGATATACGATATTGAATAAGTTTTTCATTTCTTTTATAAGTTACGTTGATTGTCACCAGTTTTACATTCTTTTATAAGTTTATTTGTCACCATACTTTTCAGATAATAATGATTAGTTGGCGTAAATGTAAATCTAAATTAATTCAAAGACCTATGTTTATCTATGTTGCATCGACTTACAATGTTGAACTGGTATTAATACATCATTGTGTTTCTTTTAAATAATCACAAGTAGCAGAATTCATTAGATCTATTTGGCTCTTATATGCTAATTATGAAGAGGTCATTGTAAGTATGTTGCCTAATTCAGTTACTTCAAGCTACAAGGTTAGTGCATTGAAATATTTTTTTGAAAATTCATAATAAATTCTTTTGATTTGCAGATGTTTTTGAAGAAGTTCTAGAAATAGTCTCCTACATGACATTTTACTCCCCAACGATCTCATTGGAGATGTGGACTCTTTGGCCTTTAATTATGGATGCACTTGGAGATTGGGCTATTGATTTCTTCGATAGTAAGTTAATGATTTCTTGTATATCAATTACTATGATATTTTGAAGCCTTGTTTCCTGCACACTATTATTCAAAAAATTTCTTTCTGAATAGACAAAAGCTAATTCAGGCTATCATGTTTTAGATGTTATTTTGTCCTTAGCATGTTGGCCTGATATGTTATCTGCTTCCCCTGTGTAATTCTGACTGCATATTTAAGTTTGGTTATCATCATTAACCTCAATATGTTGAATGCATAACAGTATAGACACTTGTTTTTAAGTGGGACCAATCTTGCCAATTGTTTTTGTACTCGTTCAAATGCTTTAGGATGGTGAGATTCACATGTGCTCCTTATTAATCAGTGGAATATATCAGGGTTTGCTTATAGTGATTAAGTTTTAGGTCATCATAGGTTGGCAACTATAAGTTATGATTTCTACTAGTTTTTCAGTTAAAGGTGCACATTTATTAAAAAAAAATGTTTACCACTTGAAACTACATGTAGCGACTGATTTAGTACAATTAGGCTAGGCTTGTCTCTGTCGAACTTTAAGTATTCAAATCAAGGTATGCAATACCGTACCGTACCAGTGTTTCAAGGTTGGCTCGGTACGGTATGATACCGTGTACCGAGCGGTATGCCTAATTTAGGTGTAAAACCCTCCGAAAATACCTGGAAATAAAAAAAGTTAGGATAGGGTTTTTAAGTTAGAAATAAATATAGTAATAGCATAAGTTTAGCAAAATCAATATAAATTAGGTAAGAATAGTATCGCATATCTTTTTCGGGCTTTGAAGAATATCTTGTGCAAGGTTCGTATTTCAGTCCATTATGAATTGTCCTTATGTAAACATACCTCTTGATTAGAAAGTTCTTCCTCTTAATATTTTCAAATTAGCCTTGATTCAATTCATAAATCGTTGTTTTGTAGAGTTTAGGAGAGCACAAATGTGAGAAAAAAAGAGTTTAAGATAATTTAAGAGAGTATGAAAATGTAATGGAGTAAAATAGTAGAGAAGAAGGGGTTTAAATACTATGAGAAAGGGCTCCAACGGTCAATTTGATCGTTGGAGCACTGTATCACTGTTACCGAGCGGTTTTAAATATTTCTTCCTCTAATCGTAGCACTGTAGCACGTTCCGTCCGGTAACGGGCGGTCCGTACACCAGTATACCGTCGGACCAGTACGTACCGCCCATACCGGGCGGTACCATTCGAAATTGCATACCATGATTCAAATGACCTTAATCATATTCTTTTCTTAATTAATAAATTTTACCCAAAAAGGAAGGATGCAGTCTTTCTCTAGAAAGAGGATGGTCTACTGCATGTCTTGGACAGTTAATCCATACGGTTACCCTGCAAGCAAAGAGACTTTTCATGATTTGAACTTCAGTTGTTCGATTTGAAAGGATCATGGTGCCAAGGCTCACCCTTTACTGTTCCTATTACATAAATAGATCAATATTCTATAATGCGGATGGACAATTTATAAATTCTTTTCATGTGGTTTGTTGGAGATTTTATGTTGGAAAGCATTGTCTTAGTGTTAGAAATGATCATCAACCCCACGTGAAAACTAGATGCCCATTTTGCGAATGTTCCCGATCTGAAAACTATATGCCCCTTCAGGATGACCGAGTTGGTGTCCCTTTGCGTTTCACGCTGTTGACAGAAGACTTCTTCCATGCTGAAGGATGTCTGAGGCATATCTTTGATGCTCAAGTGAACAAAGAGTTCAAAGAACGAGTTCAATTCAGAGAGTTTAGAGGTGAGTGTGTATCTGGAGAGACCCTCCTTTTACATCATCCAAGCTAAAATATTAGAAGAAAGTATTCTTTTTAGATGTCATGTTGACTAGGCACACTTAGGTGGCATCATGTCATCGTTATTTTGACTGGGTAGGTTTAGATGGTGCCCAATCATCACCATGCTAGCTGGCCATCATGGCCAATTGGGCAACACGTTTTGAACGTTGATTGGACGCCATATGTCAAGTTCCAATTGGCTGTCGGTTTTAGGTATATCATCATTATATATATGAGAAGAAATAATATAGTTTTTGGGAAAAAGATATGGATTCCAGGACTTTTCTCTTTGACACCATTGCTGCAACTTATGTTCTGCTAACATTAATTCTTTTTGAAGTTTCATAACCGCTCATGCCGGATACTTTAGAAAATGATAAATCAGTAAGAAGACTTAGATATCTATACTTTTAATCACTACGTCCTTCATTTAATACATATTTCATTCACCAATGTATATTAATGTAGTGGACTGCATGATTGTTCTCTAACCTGCAGTAGATATTTGAGTTTTTTTGTTATATTCTGAATGTTGTGTGTTTGCATATATTTCATTGTGATGATCTTCTTGCATATCTTTGCTTCGGCAAGTGCACATTGAAATTTGGTATATCTGTTTTCTCTTGTAGATATACTTGGTCCATTGGACAACTATATATCCAGGAGTACATCACATTTTCTTACCTGCAAAGACCCTGACTACCAGCAAAGTTTATGGAATGCACTCTCATCTGTAAGCTATAGAATCTACAAAGAACAAGTCTGTTTTATCAATAATAGTGTGTGAATATTAACCTGAATCCCTGAACTTTGACATAACTAATGAATTATGTGTGAAATGAATATTGAAAATGCATGTTAATGAGAAAATATTTGGTGATTTGATGCAGATGTTGTCAGACAAAAATATTGATGATGCTGATATTGAGCCTGCTCCTAAGCTTATTGAAGTAGTATTTCAAAACTGTAAAGGTCAAGTGGATCGTTGGGTTGAGCCTTATCTCCGAATCACAATTGAAAGATTGCAGCGAGCAGAGAGGCCATACTTAAAGTGCCTCTTGATGCTAGTGGTAAGAAACCTAGTATGACATACCAGTACTCCAAGTTAGTATCTTATTTAATGTTTCCTTTATACTGATCTTTACAATATAATACTCTAGGAAATATGAGGTGCACTTAGACATCTATGTGCTTGTATTTTGTGAATGTAATTCTAATTAACAATTCCTTTCCAATTGTAAAGGATTCTTGTTTGGATTTATTGTAATGAAATTGGCTAGGCAATTGTAATATGAAAGATAATTTTTATGACCATGAGAAATAAATCAGTCTCTTCATGCCATCAGAACAGCTAAGTTAGGCTAAAATCAAAATGTATAGATATCTTGAATGCAAGCTGTCATGCCTAATTAGTTTGTTTTGATGAAGTCTTGTCAATATTTAAGTAGTTGGTTGTACAAAAAAGATTGTAAAACTTTTGTCATTTATTTTCAATTTCTTTCCAATAAAATTATTGGTTTCAAAATCTCAAATAGTTTGACATGTAGGATGATTCAGACAGTTACAATGATCATGATTATGACTGATGATATCCGCAAATCCATGAATGGCCGGTTATATTTTTCTATTCTGGTATATGTGATGGCTCTGTTCCATGTGAGATTAATTATTTTTCATAGTGAAGTGCAAGTGCTCGGATGGAATCCAATTCCAAGGGGTTTTAAGGTCGATACTAAGTCTAGGTTAGGAGTAATATCTACTGAAATTTAGTTTCTGTTGCAGATATTAAACTCTAAATTGCTTAGCCTGCTTAGTTTAGGACAATTAAACCCGGTTATTTTTCCAAAACAGCTCTTGCCAATCTAGTGGAATTGGGATGCTGCTTCCCGTTTTAGTAACAGTAAAATTCTGTCTAATTAATATCATAATATCAATAGTTTCCTGTTCTACAATTATGCTTCCAGTGCTGCATCTTGTAGAAATTCATAGTGAAATTAAAATATTATCAATAAGTACTTCTATTTCTAGAGCTAGGTTAAGATTAAATCCACATACCTCTATACAGTTGGGAGTAGTGGGAGCTTTCAATCTTCCAATACCTACATTCTTTTTTTTAAAATCATTTTATTATCTTAAAAATCATTATTTTTAAGGGGTTATGTCTTCTGGTATTGCTTTCCAAATATCTCCTTGTGATGTGTTCTTACTAGTCAAATATTTACGGATATGCCTATTCAATATTCACAATTATTGATTCTGTCTATTCAATATTCACAATTGTGTTGTCTCTTTTGTACATACTCTCTTTAATTCTGTAGCAACAAGCCTGAGTTTCTGCAAAATTCGTGTTCTATACTTGAATTTCCTTATTTTTATGTTTCATTCACAATACAATAACCAATTTTGTAGTCATTTGACTGGGATTTTGTTTGTGTTCATCACTTTTTACAAATCCAGTTTTTGATCTGTATTCCTTCGTAAAAATTTGTTGCTCTTGCAGATCGCAGATGCTCTCTATTACAATCCTTCATTGACACTAAATATACTACATAAGCTTGGGGTTGCTGCACATTTTTTCAATCTATGGTTCCAGATGCTACAAGAAGTGAAAAAGAGTGGGACACATGCAAATTTTAAAAGGTTAGATTCTTTTTCTATTCAGGTTACTTTTCTATGGAACTATAACGGAATAGTTGATGCGTGCAAATTTTAAAAGGTTAGATTCTTTTTCTATTCAGGTTACTTTTCTATGGAACTATAACAGAATAGTTGTTTATAATTGCAGGGAACATGATAAAAAGGTTTGCTGTTTAGGATTAACATCACTTCTTGGCCTCCCTGCTGATCAGTTGCCAGGAGAAGCATTTGAACGTGTCTTTAAAGCAACACTTGAGCTGCTGGTCTCTTATAAAGATCAAGTAGCTGGTACAACATCTTATTGCATAGACTGCAAGGACAAACCTTTTATTCTCATTTAAAGCTATTTGTTTGCTCATATCTAGTTGGATTGTTCTACAAGTCCCTTTTTTGAGTAGATTTCTTCTTCTAGTCACCTTTTTTATTTGATAAGTTTCTCACTACTAGAAAATCCATTGACATGCGATGTTTTCTAATTTTCATGTCTTTTTTGGCCTCAGTTTGCTTTGAAAATTAACTCCAGTTTTCATTATCTGTTCTGTCTAAATAATTTGTAAGAATTGTATTCATCTTACTTTTGCTTCCATACGATATTTGAAGTTCTACATTCTTGTTTTTGGTTTCCTTTTCATTTGTTTATGCTTTTCATCATATTTATCCCTTCCACAAGATAACAGAGATGCAGAAAGACTACTGGCCAGTGTTATTTTTAGTGCTTTTATATAGTTAACCCTTCCTTTTTGTGTATGGGCAGAAACTAAGAAGCAGGCTGATACTGTTGATGATATAGATGGCTTTGAAGATGATGATGAAGATGAGGAAGATGAGTCTGACAAAGAAATGGGAGATGATTCTGTGGATGGGGATGAAGCTGACAGTCTAAAGCTCCAAAAATTAGCAGCAGAGGTAGTTGATACAAAAAATCTCGGTTCCACTCTGTTTTGTTTTCTCCCAAATAGCTATAAATTTTCCTTGAGAATATTTAGTTATTTGAATATTGTCTCAAATTTTATTTTAGAGTGGTTTTGATCTTGTATTTTTTCTGTAAAATTCTTGACCTGTAGTGTAGCCTCATTCTTCAGATTGATGGCTTGTCTATTAGAGATGTGACAAAATTCTTGTCCTCTTTTGTTAATTTTGATATGCCTTTAGGATTATGGTGTTCCAAGATGATCCTAATGAATAGTTTGGATTTGTGGTTAATTTTTGCCATTGATTTATAAATTCATTTTTTATGGGTTTTAAGAAGGTACTTTTGAGAGGCATTAAAGCATTGGGAGTGGAAGTTCAATTAATTTTTAGGCAGGATTTTTGGAAAAGGTTTTGCATATTCAATATCTTAGGTATAGAGTCTTGGTGAGGACTGTAAAAAGGGATTCAGCGGTTGTAACTTGTAAGCTAAAAAGGAGATTTTGATGGAACCTTATTAATATTATGATCAGATTGCTAGTCCCGCACATAAGTTTTTGACAGTACTGATACCATAATCTTCCATGCAATCAGGGACTACTTAAATATAGCAAGTTTTCTATAAGGACTTATGTTTGTTAGAATTGTTTTTACCTATCTCTACATGTACTTTTTTTTTCATATTTTAAGTGAAAGTATTGTACTAGATATTTCTTTCTCCTCCATTTGGCCCCTTTTTTTCAAACCATATTTCTTAGCAATGATAATTTATTTATCTGTTTTGGCTCATATCCATTTGCGGACACTCTATCTTTTACTAATGAGTTTATTATGATGAAATCAGGCAAGGGTTTTTCAGTCAAACTATGAGGATGATGACTCAGATGATGATTACAGTGATGACGAAGTGTTGCAATCACCAATTGATGAGGTGGACCCCTTTATTTTCTTTATTGATACTGTCCAAGGTAAAAAGTCATCCCTTTTCTGTGCATGCTTCCAATCAATTATTTTCTCTTCATGCAAAATTTACCGGTAACATCTAACATTAATGATGTTAACAGCGGTGCAAGCATCCAATCCCATTAGATTTCAGAACCTAACACAGACCTTGGACTTCCGCTATCAGGCAATGGCAAGTGGCATTGCTCAACATGTTGAACAAAGAAGAGTAGAGATTGAGAAAGAGAAGCTGGAACAGACAGTAACCAAGTGATGTTAGTTGTCTTACTACATATTGGAATTCTCCCCATAAATCAGATTGTTGACCGTATCTTCACTGGGGTAAACCCTGAGTTTGGTCAGGGTGTCCTGGCTCATCTTGCTTGAGTTCATACAGCCTACGACTATCCGAGGGATGATCACCATAGCTATTACAGACTCCTAGAATTTTTTGCTTCTCCTGGGGTAGGAGAGAACAAGGTAACAGACACATGGTGAGAAATTCTGTTATCTTTGTAAGTTTTGTCGAAGCTTTTAATGGTTGGCAGTGACGACTCCATGGTGAATGGATGCTGTCACCTAATCATGTCCTCTTTTTTCCATTCTTAAGCATTAGCTGTATGGGAATGATTCATTGGTCTATCTATTTGAGGCTATTGTTTGAGGTCGGGTTGCCAGTATAGAGTGTACAGTGTATAAATATTATTCCAGGAAATGCTGGTGTCTTATGAGTGACTCGTGCGATGACTGTGTTATATAGTTTTGTGGAGTCAGAATATTTATTGATTTGGACATCGTCCCCCCAAAAGGGACAGTTATATGTAAACTAGCATTCTTTACATGGTCTTCATATTTGGTGAACTAGATTTATTGTTCTTGGTAAGAAAGATTTATTTTGTTGGGAGTCCATTTGAATGTAATAGTATGCATTAAACTACTTTGAATGTCTCATGGTTATACAACTGAGATATTATTTTCTTAGCAAATGCAACAACTCATGCAAATCCATTAGTTTTTCTCATCCCACAATTGTGCTTACTGCAAATTGTCAATATATTTTTTGTTTCATATATACCCGCTATGATTGTGTTATTATTTGTAGACGTAAATTGATTTGTTTCCACGTTTATAGTGGTTCTCATGTGTTCATCATACAGGTTAGAACTCGTTTTCCACTGTCAAGTATTATGTGATTGTTCTATCCGATTATGAAGAAAGAAATCATACGTGGAGCTCCTCGATGATCCTTAATTATATATATCTTTGGTGGATGACATAGAATGGCAAGTTTCTAAGTTCATATCTGTCTGTTGAATGTTTAAAGTAGGTGATGAGTTTATTTATCTTTAATCCATTCCACTTCCTTTGTTCCCGTTGGCAGTTCACCGTCAAAAGCATGTTAGAGATATGACATCAAAGACAAAAAGCTGTCTTCTGATCCATATTAATCCGATTTTAAGTGATAAGTAATTAATTATCATTCGAAGACTTAACGGACAAAATCCAATCATATGAAATGATTGTTAATTGAGCCGTCATATCATGCTTCATTCCAAACCATATCTATCCCAACTCCAAATGCAATAAGATTGATGAAATTTGATGCTGACAAATATCAAGTCGTTAAAAAATTATATTAAGAAACAATAAGTCGTAAAATAAATCAAAATTAAATGGGAAAAACAAAACCCCATAACTCTAAACCGTCCTTGCAAATATCAAGGCCAATCTTCGAACCCCGCACGCTCTTTTCGACTCATGGGACACCTCGCACTCCCCTAGGAGGCGGGTCCTTTCTGGGTCCCAGTATCTCAGCCATTTATCACACGGGTAGACGGGGAGGGTGCCGTACCACCGACTGAAGTGTCGTTCGACGCCTCCTCTCTCAACCCTCCACTTCCTTTATGGACCTCACGTATGCCTATCGAAGTAGACTAAAACCCCACCGTTACTTCGTGTTTTTGATTCCGTTGGCCGATCCGCCCACCGATTCCCCGGCATGGCCGCGCTCCCAGCCTTCGCCTGCGGCTGCCTCGTCGCCGGTCCCTCCCTCCGGCGGACTCCCGGGGGTCAAGCCTCTCCGTCACCTTCGTTGGCGGTGACGGCGCCGCGTCCGTCCAGCTTCCCGACACTGAAGGCCGTCCGCGGGCGCGGGAGATGGGGGTGGGCATCGGCGTGCTCGACGTCGTTCCCGAGGCTGGGGAGGGACGGGTGGCAACGGAGGGAGGGCAGCGCCTCTCTCCTCTCCTTCGGGGCGGGCCCCGGGGAGCTCCTCGGTGGCAGCGGAGGAGGCGCCGACCAGGCCGCCGGCGACCCATCCCAGGGCCTGTCGTTGCTGCTCCCCTTCGTCGTCGCCGCCACTGCAGTCGCCGCCCTCGCCAATCCCGCCACGTTCTCCTGGTGAGCTGGTTAACCCTTCTTATCTCCTTTCTTTCGGTTTTAGATATAAGGTGGTTGTTTGGGGGGTTGTGTGTCGAAGTGTGATTAGGGTTTTAGTTCTTTCTCTGGTACTGAATGTGTTTGCGGTGGGATTTATGTGATTGCACAATTATGATCATGAAGTAAGGATTGAAGCTAAGCTGTTGATTTGCATGCACTTCTTGGATGTCAGAGTAAAGGGCTGTAAATTAAAGCCTGAAGAATGGATACATGCATCATTAAGTTTTAAGATCAACTTATTTATCTTCCTAATATTGAAACTATCTTGAGTTGTCATTTTCGAAATTATCATGGAAGGATTTCTATTCTCAATCTGGTATTGTTCTGATTACAGAAATGCGCTGAATTTGGCTTTTGGAAAGTAAGTGCTGAGTTGCATTGATTCTCTTTATTTCTTTAATGACACATTCATGATATTCTAGTGCTGCTCCTTTCACACAGATAAAACAATTCTGGATTTAGGAAATTGTTGATCATATGAAAGGCTGATGAGGTTTCAGTATAGCTTGTATTAATCATGTCCAGTTAATGGTGAAGAATCTTGATAGACTTCATATACTACCTTTGTGCTTCTTTAATGTAGTCTAAAGAGTTGTCCCTATGTGAAGTTTTCATAGATTTTTGTCATTATGAATAAAAGAATTATGTACAGTGAAGTGAATAAACAAAGTTTTATGTTTGAGACACAATGAGTGGTTAGTGTCAGTAAAATGAGGCTTTATTTATTAGTTTATGAATTAATGAAATGGATGTAGTTGGTTTACATGTTCATAAACAATAATTTAAATAGGAACTAGGAGAGTTTGATGGTATAGGTTCGCAAGGATTTACTCTTTTCTGTTCATGAGATTTAGAAAAACTAGGAATGCAAGGTTCAAATTGATCTCGTAGTCTGAATGATGTAGAGAGATTTTGTATGGGTGCAGTGATAATGGAACAATAAATAGCATGTTTGATTACTGGTAGCACCTCGTCTTTTTATTCCCACTTGACCTGGCATAATTTTGACTAAGAACTTTTTTGATACATGAATAATTTTTCTGACAACTTGAGAATTTACTTGACATTCTACTTCAAACTCTGTATAATTTGTTGCTTTTCTTTCACTATAACTGGTTAGAAGAATTGTAGTTCCTAGATATTGGATTACAGAAAAAAAGACATGTCTGAGTCACATTTATTTATCTATTTTGAACCTGGAGAAGCTGATTTCTTCTTGATCTTTGCTAGGGTTTCGAAAGAATATTATGCCCCTGCTCTGGGAGGTATTATGCTATCCATTGGTATCAGGCTATCTATTGATGATTTTGCTCTTGCCTTCAAGAGGTTCTTTTTTCTATCTCTTCCAGTTGTTCTATTCAATGAGTTACTTAAATTAGTATTTTCATTATGACTTATCTGCTGCAGACCTTTACCTTTATCTGTTGGATATATTGCGCAATATGTGCTGAAGCCAGTATTAGGCCTGTTGATTGCGAAGATATTCAGAGCACCTTCTATGTTCTATGCTGGCTTTATCCTTACTTGCTGTGTTGCGGGTGCACAACTCTCAAGTTATGCTAGTTTCCTGAGCAAGGGTGACGTGGCCTTAAGCATTCTACTAACCAGCTCAACAACAATCTCTTCTGTACTTATGACACCGCTTCTTACTGGCCTTCTGATTGGCTCTGTGGTCCCAGTAGATGGAGTTGCTATGTCCAAGTCCATTTTGCAGGTAAAGACAACATATTTGCAAATCATAGTATATAGTAGAATGATCTAGAAAAAGGCTTGGATCAACTATTTTCGTATATAAGAGCACTATTGATGTTGAAATGTTTCGTGCAAGTTCACTGGTATAAGAAAGTGAAAAAAAGAAAAACAACCAGCTTTTGTTATGCAAAAGCCACTTCTGGTACTTACACTTGATCAGTTAAAAATCAGCATGTCTCTTTAGTATTAATGTGTTAAGTAGTATATGCAATAATGTTTGTGGTATAGGAACCAAAGGAGGTTGCAGTATTAGCAAAGATATCATAAACATGGTTTGTTTGATTTTATTGATTCTTTATCATGTGATAAAGGCCAAAATTAGATGTTCAAATTTATTGAAAGCATATAAAGTCTGTGCAATATCCAAGGGATATGAGATGATACATCGCTAGATGTCTGAGACAAGGTTGGGTTTTTGAGACCTAGGTTTTCTTATTAAACTTCTGCAATTAATCTTGTGTGTTATTTCTTTTGATGGCTTATTTAGATCTTCTTCTATCTTTGAAGAATTATCCAGTTTTATTCTCTTTCCTTGGCATAATAATGGTCACATGTGTGAAAACTTACATAGAATCGTCTGTAATAATTGCTGTGTTGAATCATCTTTAGCAAAATTTGTTCTGTGGATATGTTAAATATCTATATTGATCAAGTCTTTTTCATACATTTCTACAATAAGCCTAATGGTTTTCATCTATCTAGTTTTTACCAGCGATTACATAGTTAATATTAACATACAAAATGATTGGCATTCATGTTTTACTATTTTAAACTGTATGATCATGTAGAGGTCTAATGTTCCATGAGCTACCTTTTTGGAATCTCATTGAGGAGCAATGTGAATGTTTGATGACATGTGACTTTATTGCTTGTATGTCACTTACAGCTTATGTTGCTTTTACAGGTTGTACTTGTTCCTGTTGCTTTGGGCCTTGTTCTCAACACTTACGCAAAGGCTGTTGTGAACTTTATCCAACCTATAATGCCCTTTTTCGCGATGGTTTGCACCTCACTATGCATCGGAAGCCCCCTTGCTATTAATCGGAACCAGATCTTGTCTTCACATGGTCTCATGTTGCTTTTTCCAATATTGACATTTCATCTTGTTGCCTTTGTGTTGGGTTACTGGTTTGCCAAATTTCCATTTTTTAGGTAATTTTTTTTCCTTTGATAGTGATCAATTTTGTTCTACGTTTGTTTGTTTCTTTTTTACTCTATTGATGCATATTTGGTCTTTTTGACTGGCTTTAATTTGGAAATATTGAATTAATGGTATTTGCTCGAGTTGCTATTGGAATTTTTATATTGTCTTATGCATCATAGTTTTCCATCTCAAAATCTTCCATTGAAGGTTGTACACAACTACGTCTTACATTATAATGGAGTCATTGTTCTTAATATGGACATAATAAGATAACTTCTTGTACAACACTTTTATATTCATGACCAGAAGTTGTCTTTTTTTTTTAATGTTTTTATGTGTCTAATTATTGAGTCATTAATTCTTAATTAATTTCACATTGTGTTTCCTTTTTATGCAACTCTAGTTAAAAACTGATCCTTTCTCCATAAATCATGGCTCAAAATTTTTAAAGCTAAGCTAAAGATGGTACATCAAGCATGTTCGCTCCACTATTCATGTATGGGAATAGCTGCTATACTTCACATCTAGATGAATGTAACAGTTAAAAGATTATGGCTTTTGTACTATGTAAACTAGAAGGATTATAATTTGGAAATATAATAAGTTTGAATCTGAGAAGATCTTAAATCTGGGCAGCAAATCACAGCTTCTAACATGCTTTGGAGCATGCTCCCCCTCCCAGTACCGATCCTGTTGTGTGATTATAGACTTCCCACACATTCACCATTTACTTGATGATCACTTGTTCTCTCTTTTATTATACTAGAATTTGCCAGTAGCTCAGACTTGCAATTTAGATATACTGTGGTGTAATGCTCAACACTTTTAGTTCCTTGTAAGCAAAAGCAACTGCTGGCATGTATGCAACTGATACACGCCTGTAAGTTGTGGTCTACTCTAGCAGCTTCTTTTGGTGTTAAAGACGCACTAAACTTCAACTGAGTTTTTTGCATTAACCTTCATCCTTATTTGTTGTTCTTTGCAGGCAAGAAGAGTCAGTTTGCAGAACGATTTCACTGTGCACGGGGATGCAGAGCTCCACCCTTGCTGGGCTTCTTGCTACACAGTTTTTGGGAAGCACTCATGCAGTTCCTGCTGCATGCTCAGTCGTTCTGATGGCCATAATGGGTTTATGTCTTGCATCATTTTGGGGAAACGGATCACGGATTAGAGACATCGCTTTGCTGATTTGACCCCAAACATGTTCAGATATCAACCCTTGAATTTCCATAGAGTGCGATCTTGACCCATTCAGAAAGTGGCACTCTTAAGCTCTCCATATTGATCTGGAAGCAAAACAGGAAAACA
Source organism: Musa acuminata AAA Group (assembly GCF_036884655.1). NCBI lineage: Eukaryota > Viridiplantae > Streptophyta > Magnoliopsida > Zingiberales > Musaceae > Musa > Musa acuminata. The sequence goes on from NC_088340.1 coordinate 35,218,448, forward strand.
TGTTAACATGAGTACAATATGTTGATGGTATCAGAAAGATAAACGTTCCAATATCTGGTTGCAAACATATGGTGGAAGCTGTCTGGCATTGTGATAGTAAAGGTGAATACTGCATGTGGCTGAGAAGCTTCAGGGGAAAAGGCCATGAGGGGCTCAGTATTGGCACCACAATTTTCTTTTGTAATTATCTCATGGCACATATATATATATATATATATATGACCAAAGCCTTGCTCAAATAGGGTTAGAAGTAAATGCTTATAGAATTTGAGAAGTAACATTCTGTTACCGATTTGGTGTTAATGTAATAGCGCAATGATCAATATTCTGACACAGTTCGCATGATTCACTTCTTTGTTTTGGATAAGGTCAAGGTGCCAACAATTTGATTCTTTAACTGAAGATATAGTGTTTCACACTGTTTCTTGGATGTGCTCAAGCTATCCAGTAATGGTCTATAACGTCTCATCTCCGTGCAGCTATGGATTAACGAACGAGTCATTGTATTTTGTTTTCTTTGCAATGATAAGTGTTAAAGATGGAATTCGGTCCCAGGATTGTTTTAACCAGTAATTGACATCTTTAAATGTTTTGGATTTTGCTGAAAGAAAAATAATTTAATTCGTAAATCATATACAAATGTCAATAATTTAATATGAAATGATAATATGATAATTCAATAAGAAACTCATATGATAGAAAAATAACAATAATAATAATTTAATAAATAAAATTATGCTTTAGTCATATACAATATATCATGATAACATACACAACAACAAAGATATATAGATTTCTTTTAGTCGTCATATTTAACGACTTATTAAGTAATCATTCTACTGTGGATATAGATATATTTATGTTTATCTATTCATTTATATATGTATCTATGAGAAAATATTACGAGAGATCATGTTTATTATATTGCTTATTATACTATGTTTATTAGTGGCTTCACATTATGATAGACTTGTAGCTCCTTTTGCATTTGTAACGTGAACCACTTTGTATAATCATATAAACTACATAGTAATAATAATATTAATACAATCAATTTAATATAAAAAATAGAAAATTAATAATTATTTCTAAATGATCCCTTCAAATAAATCTTTTAAGTACATCAAATAATAACATATGATATGAGATATCAAGCTCTCAATAGTACTCAATCAACCAAAATCATAATTAGAATAACTTAATTCATTTGAACTAAATTTAATTCAATTAGGACTTAACGAACCAACATCAAATCTTCATATATAACCGGTTTAGAATCATCATAGATTGATCTAATTTAGATTTGATTGATGTCAATTAGGTCAAATAGGTTTGAACTAATCATGTTTGTTTGGAATCATCCTAAACTTAGAATCAATTAAACTTGTCTTACGAACTCAAGTCAATAAAGAAGAAGAAATTGGACTATACTTAATGGAACCAACATCAAATCTTCATATAACCAGTTTAGAATCATCATATATTGATCTAATTTAGATTTGATTGTTCTTAATTAGATTAAATATATTTAAACTAATCAAGTTGGTTAGAAATAACTCTAAACTGACTTTGAATCGATTAAACTTGTTTGATTCAATTAACTAACAAGCTCAAATCAATAAAAGAAGAAAAAATTGGACTATGTCACATAGTATTAGCCTAGATCAAATTGACCCACTTGAGTCTTGGATAGATTATGTGCGCTACATATGTCTATCCTAGGTAGCGGGTTAGGCTAAGGTACAATGGTCTAGGTAGAGAGACAACGATGTATTTAACGTCAATCACGTAATTGGGCAAACCTAGCTTCATTAGTTGGGTTGACCCTTAGCTATGGGCTGTGTTATACTTGGTCATTTGACCTAGATTATACTTGGTCATATGGGTTGGATCATACATGATCATATTTGACCATATGGGTTAGACTATATCTAACGGTTGGATTATGTTTGGCTACATAGATTAAACTATATATAACCATATGAGATGCATCATGTCTAACCACATTGGACCATACTCAACTATATGAGTTGAGTTATGCTTGATTATGTGTTATGTCATATTTGGCCACATAGTTTAGTCAGACCAATCAACTTAACTAAGGTTAAACCCTAATTTGACTCATTTTATTAAATTATATTTTATTTTTTTAAAAAAATATTTTTTTTAAAAAAAATTATAAACTAATAATTAACCTCAAATTTATTCTTTTCATGAATTAACTAATTTAACTTTGTGATTCCAAATTTAAAATAATTAAATCATAAAAATTCATACATAATTTTTCAAAACATAAATATATCTAATTAAATAAATCATTCTAACATCATAATTCAATGATAGTTATTTATTAATTATAAATTTTAAAAAAATTAAAATATTATTATAAATCATATAAATTATAATAAATATAATATTAAATATTTTAAAATATAAATAAAAGTGGATTAAAAAAAGAATCTTATCTCTCCTCAAGATCCTCTCGTTAGGAAATATTCTCCTCGTAGCTCGATTAAAATTGAGGGAGGGGGAGCCACTTTTTGAAGAGGTAAGGAATAATTTTATTTTAATTTTAATTTTTATTTTACTTCATACATATAAAGATAAGATTATAATATTTATTTTTTATGATGAACACACAGAAATAGAATTTAAACAATTTACTTTCTAAATATCACATCATTTGTTAGGAAATAAATAAATAAATTATTAATTGATTGATAAAATTTTTAACTTATTCATGTAATTAAGAAAAATAATTTTAATTATTTCTTTAATCATATTACACAAATAAGAAAGTTAATAATTTAAATAAAGTATCATATTATTTATGATAATTTAATTATATTAAGGAAGAAAAAAAAAACCATCGATGATTACATGTACCGTCTTGATAATTTCATATAAGTAATGTCTCTAATGAATATTTCAGCAATATATATATATATACTACACATAAATTATCTACATCAAATATTCGTATTTATTTACCACGAATGCCATTAAGCACCGAAGAAGCAACCAGAAAGTACTTATTGCTGCTCCTTCACATGCTTTCCAGCGAGGAAACAGACAAACCTGAAGCCATCGAACTCGACGCCACGCAACCCCCATCTTATTATTATTATTATTATTATTATTATTATCAATCGCTGTTGATTGAGTTAATGAACCAACGGGTTGCGAAGCTTTCCCCCTTCTCCCTTCTTCGTTTGCGAGTCATCCCTCAGATCGTATTAGAGTAGAATCCGAGCGCGCCCCTCTTCCTGACGCCTCGATTGAAGTGGAGGAGATCGATGGAGAAGGACGGGAGCGGTGGGTGCCCGGCGATGGCGTTCCGGTACAACGGGACGCTATGCGCGTGCGAGCCGGGGCGGTACCTGGTGAACGGGAGCTGCGCGCTGTTCGAGACGGGCGGCGGGTGGGTGGTGAGCTCCGGGGTGTCGTCCGCGCCACCCACCTTCCTCACCACCGTGCTACCCGTCGACTCCATCAAGCGCTTCACGCAGTCGCAGGCCGTGCTGCTCGAGGCCACCCTCGGCGCGCTACTCGTCTGGCTCGCCTTCTGCCTCGCGCTGCGCTTTACCCGGGTGGACGGCGGCCGCTGCCTCTGGTTCCGCCTCCGCTGGTGGATCAGCCGCTCCGACATGTTCTACGACACCAACCATTGGTTGGTCAGTATTTTTCCCCCTCCTTTCGGACCTCAAATTTTAGGTCGGCAATGTCGGATTCGTATTTATTACCTACCTTTTGAATATAATGATTTCGTGTCCGGTAATATGATGAGGTTAGACGAGTTCGGGAGTAAGATGGTTTGGCTTTGTTTGATTGACACCTACATATTTGGTTCCTTGCTTGCCTCGACATCATTGATGCCAGTCATACGATAGAAATGGCCTGTCTCCTTCTCAGTGGAAGGTGAGAAGATAAAGGTTGACCAAAAGTGCAAGGTGATTGCAAATGAAAATAAATTAGTTCAGCTCATGAGCTGCAAGTAAATTTCCATCACAGTCTTGGTGCGTATAATTTGCTTTTCCCATGACAGTGTATGGTAACTTCGTTAACTCCATGTGTACAGGGGCAACTGTATATGAAGTCGCATGGTAACTCCAGTCCATGGTTGCCCGTTGTGGAACCTTTTTGAGGTTGAGGTGCAATGACACTAAAAGGTGAGCTAAATTGCAGTGGGGAGGACAGACCCAATAAGTCTTGATGGAAAAAGAAAAAGAAAACTGAAAAAGAGTAGTGTGATCTTAGGGTTATCACAGGGTATAGCCCAGCAATGTGGAATCATTGAAAAGGTGCATTGTGACCTGACACAAATAGTTGGGATTAAGAGGCTTGTTGTTACCATTGTTGCATTGCAGTATGTTTCTATCCTTTGAATAGCTTAAGTGGTCCTAATTTTCATCATTGGCCATCCCCATGATTTTATGAGTCGTCTGATAAATCCAGTTTAACTTCTGAAAAAGGCCATTTTCAAGGTCCCTTCTTCTAGGAAACTGGTTCAACAGAATTTACAAGACATTTAAAAATATTTGTATTATGTGGGTTCGGGCATACAAAAATACTACGTATGAATTTCTTGGTTAACATTGGATTGGTCAAACTAGACTGGGTTCTGGTACCATGTTATATATTATATATTTATGAAAATGTAGTATATTTTAGTATGCTCTATATGCTTCACAAAAAACATGAGTCATGATAGGTTGGATATAAGTTGATAAAAAGAAAGGCAAATTGAGTACATATTATTATTTTGTTACGGAAAATCCAATGTGGGTTGTCTTGGGAATTGTGGGTTATTATTTTAATAGCTATGATATCTGAGAATCTGGTTTGTAGTTAAGGTATGAGTTTGATAGTTTGACAATATGACCAAGTGGTGACTGAACCAAACTTGATGCTGAAAGAGCACCTGTCTTTTCATTGTGAAATCTTTCCTCTCTAGCCTATTGATACACTTCAAACTTTCAGAGTGGGTGGATAATGCAATATACATTATAATGTTACAATTTTCTATGGAAGGTGGGAATATGTAATGAAGGCTGGTGTTGGATTCTTGGTCGACAGTTCACAATATTAAGGATTGGGGGGTCCAAGGGAACTTACCTAGAATTGGGGTTCGACAATTCACAATATGGCTTTGTTAGAAAAATGATGGTGGGAACTCATGGGCAACAGATCTCATGGAACAATCTGGTACTGAGTAAACATCTAACTAGGAAATTTCTTGGTACAACTAAGCAAGATGAAACCCATTCATGCCACTTCAGACAGGAAATGTCAATTATGGCATTAAAATATAGAGTAAATTTTTTACTTAAAATAGCTATCACAACTAACTATAGATTTGCATGGAATTTCCTTTTCACTTGCATGTGGAGGGAGATCTACTAGACTAGAAACACCAGGATCTTCCGGAGTATTAGCAGTAGAATGAGAAATTTTATTATTATTATTTTTTAGAAAAAATTATATTTCGAAGAATAAGCTTAAGCAATTCAGAACCTTTTATAATGTACTATACTGCTCATAAGAAGTGTATGTCAAGTGTAACTTTCCTTTCCAACCTGTTGCTACTCTCCCCCTACTTCTTATTTCATTGTTTTAACAAAGTATGCTGGTAGCCACCACTTTATCTTTGCATTAAAACTTTTTGTTTATTATTTTCTGTATGCATTTGAATTATATGATTGATTGTTATGTTTCATTAAGTTTCAGATATAATAATTGTACATTGTCCAATTTGCACTTAATGTATCTTTATGTACTAAATACTGTGTCCATAGAGTTTGACAATTTCTCAACACACTAGCAAACAAACTATATGCCATGTCAACAAATACTAATGTTTAAACTTTAAACCAAGGTTTCAAATACTGGTTTGACCAGGATGTATCGATTGGTTTTCTGGTTTGACCAAGTACTGGTATGGATCATATAGGTTGGCTCAGGACAATGTTATTGTACCTGTTCAACTGATTGCCGTAATCAGTATCAGTCTGAAAATTAAAATCTAGATATCCTTTCACTAGTGTGCCAAGGTGTATCATACCACATGATATGTACTAGCTTGATGGATTTGTGGGATAGTACCAATTGGTAGTTGATTCCTTTCTTCATAGAATTTCTGTGAAAGTCCTTTCTGATACTTTCTTCATAGGCATTAGTGTGTAAACTTTTACATCTTGGCATATTATTTATACAAATAGAGATATAAGTTATCTTCATTATTTTCCTTACATTGTAGTATTGCTGCTGATTGCCTGGAATTCTTAAATTCTGCTTGCCGATAGCTGAACTTGTGCACTTCTAATTGCAATTTAATACACAACAAAGTGACATAACATGCACTTAGGAAGATGGTTTATGTAATGTGGCTTTTGTTTGTTACTTTCTGATACAGGATGACAACAAGGCAGTGATAAAGAGGAAAACAGAGCTGGGTGGAACATTTTCTGTAGCAAGCTCAATACTTTTTGTTGGTCTATTGTCAGCGTAAGTGTGGATGCCTTCCTCTACTTGAAAATGTCAAGTTCATTAAAGGATTGATAATTTGGTCAATCATGTTTAATTTATTCATGCAAAATTTTATCCTTGTTAGCAACATTGTAAGGTGAAAAAACTCTCTTGTGACAGGTTGCTGTATCAGATTATTACAAAGAGGAGCATTGAAGTGCATAGAGTCCGACCTGCGAATGCTCCAGATTTACTTTCATTTGTCAATGACTTGGAATTTAGTATAACCACTATTTCTAGCATGAGCTGTTCTCATTTACGTGGCCCTGATTCGCTGGTGATTGGAACTCCGGGCTCTATTGACTATAGAGTTTTTCCTTTGTCAACTTATGTTGAATATAATTGCCAAAACACTAGCAGTGGCCCTATCATATCTCTTAGGTGCAACAGCTGTCAGATTCCTCGAAGAAATCATTATATTTCATGGCAGTTTGTTGACCTCCGAAATGATCCTGCTGCTGCTGTTGGCTTCCGGTTCAACCTTTCAGCAAAGGACCATGCTAATAATAGGCATGTTAGCTTCGTTAGCGGTACAGTGAAATCAAATACCTATACAGATGATAAGCCCAAAACCTTCAGAGGGTCAGATGTCAACGTATTGAAAATCCATTTGTTTCCCCAAGCATATAACAATTTGAACCTCATACAACCTCTATTTCATGACTTTATCCCTGGAACATTTTTTTCTAAGTCTAGTGACCTCCAAGCCTCCCTTCAAGTTTCCAAGGACGGTTTAGTCAACACCACGCTGTACATAAGTTATCTTTCTGATTACATTGTCGAGATCGACAAGGAAAACATGATTGGAATTGGTAAGATAATTATTTTTTGTGTATAGTTTTAACTGTTCTTCTGATTAAATTATCCATGCATATTTTTGAACACCCCTATCTTGTTCAATCCTATTGAAAACTGACAAGTTCCAAATATAAAGTAAATCATTCTATTGGTTATGTAGATTGATATAGGTCATCACTATGGTGGAGTCTGAGGTTTTATATTGTCCTTTATTATGGTGGAATCGGTGTTTTTAAAAACGTTAGGTGCTAAGGTCCCAAAACGCCTAAGGTGCTAAGCGCTCTAGAATATTAAAATCTAAATATATATATATATTACAATTGATAAATAAGATCTTAAAAATAAAAATGATACATCAATTTGAAATCATATAAAATACCAAATTGCATTGTTTATCTTCTAATAACAAAAAATTTAAAACAATTAAGTTTAACGCCAAATTCGATGGAATATGCTAAATAGGGTTTTGTTGATGGAGACCACGCTAAATAGTGTTTTCAATATGGTGCTAAACATTTCTAACTCTTAATAGAGTAATAGTGCACCACCTCAATATGGTGCAACAAGTTAATCAAAATAAGAAAGAACGAACTGAAAAGAGAAGCAACCGACGGTCGTGGAGGAAGGTGGGGGAAGGAGAGGGCGGCGGACGAAGTTGCAGAAGGCGACAGTGGTGGCGGACGGAGTTGCGGACGAATGCAACTGTGGTAGATGAAGCTGTGGACGAAGGCGGCGATGGTGGCCAGAGCTATAGTGACGGACGAAGGTAGTGGCAATAGACGTAGGCATTTGCTTTCAGATTTGTCTCATTGCGTTGGGCACGAGATAGGAGAGGGGGCGTTGGGGGGTTGTCATGGGGTACGTTAGTTGGTTCAATGGAACCATGTTGCTCATTCAATTGAACCATGCTTGAAGCTGACCAAACTTGGCTTGGGCACTTGCTCAAGGTGCCCTGTGCTTAAGCTCCGGTGAGTGCCTGAGTGGCGCTTCATTGAAACGTTTTGCCTCGACATTTTGCTAGGTGCTCGCGCCTTGCCCGAGTGCCTTCTGAAAACACTAGGTGAAATTATTCAACATACACTATGCACTTTGTTCCCAACCCCCACATTGGGGGAAGCCTCATGCACTAGTTACACCTTTTTTATATTGTGCACTTTGTGAATAGAAGAACTTGCAAACTGGTCTCCTGGCGGCTTGCATGGTAACTCAGTGATCCTTGAAGTTATATGTATTAAATGTTTGTGTTTGACAATTGACATGCACCATGCTAGCTACTTTGACTGTTCTATGCACATTATGTTGATAGATAGTAAAATTTTTTACAAGGATTGCAATTTTGGGAACCAGACCCATGCCGATTGCCAACTGAACTGGTATGGGTCCAGTACTAGCTAGCATACATACACACTAGTATGCCGGTATATACCACAATGCTAGAAGGAGAGAGGAGGAAAATAAGAGGAAAAGGAGAGTAAGAGGAGGAAGTGGAGGTAAAGAAGGAGGACGAGGAAGAGGGGAGGAGGCCGAGAGTTGGTAAAGAAGTACCTGATATCACAAAATTATTTTTTCCAAGGTTGGTATACCATCGGGTATATTGATACTGTTAGTTTGACCGATTGCCAAAATCAGTGTCGGACGGAGTTTATTTAGGTTCTTGATTGAAAGAACTCGTACTGTAATTTTCCACAGGAACAATGCAACAATTTCAGGGTAATGGTTCTTGAATTGCTGAATGCAGGAAATTACATAAATTTGTAACAACAAGGAGAAATCTTCTGTTGTTAACTTTTCCTAAATATTAATTTACTTGGTTCATTTGATGGAAGAACAGATCCTTTATTCTTTTTTACATGGCCCATGGATTTCTTTCTTAATTTTTGTGGTTTTATGTTCAATCTTTTGATCAAAATTATATGTTCTGCACAGTTATGAGTTCTGTTTGTTCATTATTTGCAGTGGGGTTCCTTGCGGATGTTGGAGGTCTTTTCACTTTTAGCCTTGCAATTTTCCTTTGGTTCTTGATTCAGGTAATTTCATTTATGATTCACATTCTTTTGTTATAACAGCATACGTTTACATCATCTACTGTCTATCATGTAAATTTTAGCTTATATTCTTAAGCTCCTTGAATGATTTTATTGGGGTCTTGTGTAAATAAGCCATGTAGGTAAACCTTGAAGATGTCAAAGTAATTCACATTTGAAGTCTAACTGGAGTTGTGAATCTTGTCTTGGGCATAAGCCCTAGTGGCATAAACGCTAGTTCATTGGATGTACCATACACAATTCTGTAAATGTGATATGTTGGAAAAAAAATTTCTTTAGTTAAGCCAAAGAGATTAGGTGCCTGTACAATATAATATTTGTGATACAGATACATCCGCCATTTTTCTCGGTGAACTATTTGGACCACTCTGTCCAAGTACGTTTTTGGGTAGTATGTCATTGGCTTGATGCTCGTTATGGTATCTAGATATATTGAATAATTTTGCTTCCTGGATTCTACATATGAACTAATAATAGTGTGTGTACAAGTTTCTAGAAATGATGTGTTACATGTACATATTCCCTTACTGTTTTGTTCACCTAAATCATATGACATATTTCTGTTTATAATTTTTCACCTAAAGTACATTACCATTTGGTCTGAGCCTCTGAGCATCTATTATTTATGATTCTTTTCTAATACTGACAAGTGATGATAATGACCAAGTTGGTGAACTAAATGAACAAACATGTCTCTTGGTCCTCAAATTGAGATTTCTTGCATCTTAATTCTTATGCGTGCTTGATTGAATAAGAAGCTATCAGGTATACATCGCAAATAGCATTGGTACCTCCTGTTCTGCAACTATTTTGGTCATGAAATGGTTTGTACTTGGCCCTAGGTGATATGCCTGGTACATTTTGAATATCAATCCTCGGTCTGGAGTTTAATAGGTTCGAAGTATAACCTCGTGTATAATAGGTTCTGAAATCTTGTTTCTGTGTATGAGATCATGTGACTCTTTTCCACATTGAGTGTAACTCAGTTTTCACTCTTAGAATTATTTGATTGAATACATTTCTAATTTTACCTACTAGATGTGTGCAATGTGCATCAATTATGTGTTTTGCAGTATATCATAATTTGTGGATCACACCTTTTTCCCTTTTTCAAAGTTTCAAACTAGGGTGAGATGTGTCATCATATATCATTGTTGTTGCACACAGATAAGACAGTAAGAACTCTGAGCACATGTGTTGATTCTTTCCCATGATGTTACAATGGCTATTGCTGGTTAAATAACAGCATCTATGTGGACGTTGCTTTTGATATTTATTCAGGAGCTTTATTGAGCTTGTTACGGAGGTAATTGTGTATATGCTATTTGTAGTCATTATTAGTTATCTTGCGCAATCCTTCACTCTAGACCATTGGAACTTTTCATCCACTGTTGCATGTATCAGGTTTTTGTGACAGCTTATCCTTTGTACTACTCTTATATGATAGTTTCTGGTCAATTTAGCTAACTGCCAACATCTTGCACTTCATTCTATGTCACAGTGTGAGGCTAGAATCAAGAAACTTCGCTACGAGGATACTGCAATGAGAAATATCCTTAGACAAAGACGTGCACAAAAGAATTGGGATAAGGTATATCATCAGATTAAAGTTGCAGATATAGATCTTGCAGTATACCTAACATTTGTTTTATACTTAACCAGCTGAGGAAATTTGTTATGTACACATGGGGTCCAAGCAAATTGGTTGAGGATAACAATAAATCTAGAAGGCATGGCACCTTGATGATTGAATCTATCCATGGAATTCAAGCATTCCAAAGTAAAAAGCAGTCAAGTAGGCATAATTCCACACACCTTGACACTGCAAAAGGAAATTCTCCACATTCAAAGAGTAGACAGGTAAGGGATCTTTTGTTCGAAATCCTGCTGATGAAATGCTGTTCATTGTAATTTCCACTCAAATACTTGATATTAGAGTTAAAGATCTCAACTTTATTTATTTATCATACTAACTCAATTATGTACTTGTTTATCTTAGTATATATCTTTGTAATTAGTTATTTCTAACCAATATTATTACTTTACAATTAGTATATTGTTCATTTGTCGCTGTATATTGAATACTCTATATTAGATAATTAATGCATTAATATGTTATTGTATGATTATTTATAATTAGTTATGATATTACATCGTTATATATGTTATAGGTTATGTTTTATGACACAAACCTTTGTATCTAATAATGTCTGAGATAATAGACATTATTGTATCAATATGTTATGTCGAAATATTTTTATATTATGATTATGGCAATTATGATCACCAGTACCTCTTTTAGAAGTTTGATTCCAATTCTGGAGTCCATGAAGCAAATTTCAGCAATTTGGCCAAGATTCTGAATCCAATAAATTTCAGTTTTAAATCTGATAATGAAGTAGATCATCAACTGAACATGAAACATATATGACTATGGAACATTGTTGGAATTAAACTGTCTCTACTTTGCTTGTTTGTAATTTAGTAATTTTTTTTATTATCATTCTTCTCAACTTCTGAAGGTCTTTGAATAGGAGAAGCATGACATTGAGGAGGAAGAGGAAACTCGACAACGCAATATATCAGAAATTTCACAGTAATTTGGTACTGATGACAGATTGCTTTGACCTGACCATGGTAAGCAACTAGCTAAATATCATTAAATAGGCTGCATCTGTCAGGACCTAGATTGGATCTTAATTTCCAGCCATAAATTTTTTCTAAAGTCTACCATTGACCATTTTAATTTAGAGGTTTACCTTATGGCTAATCACTTATAATTGAGGAAACACTTGGATAACAATAATGATGAGCTGTAGTCTGTTAAACCTATAGAAATTTAGCTCTTCATATTCACACTTCCAAGCACTTCAACATTTTCATCACTAATAGCCTACTAATGATTGCATCATCCTCACTATTCCTCCCGTAAAAATTATGAAAAGACAAGAAAGTAGCAAGAACTAAAAAAAAAAGTTGTTTGGACTGGAATGTGAATTGGTTAAGTTTAGCATTGTTGTGAATTTGTGATTATACCTTGCCACTTGGTTGGCAAGAGTTTGAGTCATGCTTCTATACTAATTGGGGAAAATGTATGTTGGCTATATCCAGATCTCGTATTGCCTGGAGCCTTATGTTGACTTCTGATCATTCCTTTCCAGTGTCATTCAACAGTACAAGTTTCGGCATTCCTGTTTGGTTTAGTCTTTGGATCAGAATGAAGAATGGTCTATAGAGTCCGTATCATTTCTGTTTGTTTTGTTTTAAGCTATATAGAAGGAAGCAAACTACCTAACTGTTTACTGCCTCCTCATACTTGCCTTATTCTCCCAACTTGTTATCTATTCTTAGTATTCCTGCTTTAGTCAAAACTCAAATATTAAGGATACTTTTAACTGCTGCTTCAGTCGTTCTAACGCTCCATGACAACCATTGGAAAAAGATGCAAGCTAATATGTGAGATGATGTGAACCAGGTGCAGTTAAGCCAGTGTTTAAGGATGACCATTGTGAAGTCCCTATTTGGTATGTGAAGCATATATGTCCAAGGGAGATGGCAACACAGGCTTGTGGGTGCTCAGTATTCTCCATCAACTTATTCTGTTTTATGTGCACAAGAGATCTCTTGACCAGAACGAAACTGAGGTAAGCTATCACTCCAGAGGTTGCCATCGGTGTGTATTCATGCGTGTAACATGGTTTTGGAGAAGCAAGCAATGATGATACAGGGATTGATGTTGTTCAAAAAAAGAAGATATTCATTGTATCGATTCATTTTTGCATGTATTGTAGTGTTATATATTCATGTGTGTAACATGTTTTTGGAGAAGCAAGCAATAATGATCCAGGGATTGATGTTGTTCGAAAAAAGAAGATATTCATTGTATCGATTCATTTTTGCATGTATTGTAGTGTTGTATATTCATGTGTGTAACATGTTTTTGGAGAAGCAAGCAATAATGATCCAGGGATTGATGTTCGAAAAAAAGAAGATATTCATTTTTGCATGTACTGACTGTAGTGTTGTATGAATATCCATTGAATTGATTGTTGTATATTCACAACATCCGAATGTATCACAAGTATGCACGATTTCATTGTTGTGTCATGCAGTAGTTGCTTTCCTCTTAAGAATTAGTGGAAACCAAGAACAAGATAGATAATATCCCAGCTGATAAGCTTTACTTTCCTGTGAAAATTAGTGGCATTCCCAGAAAGGTTCTTACGAGATTTTTACAGTACTATCGATGATCTTCACATGTATTAAGAATTTAATTAAGATATGGGTAGGAATAAAATGAATAATTGAACCCCCAAAAAAAGTCAATATTATTTATGTGACCTCATATACCTAAAAGTTAAATATAATTTTTTTAAAAAATATTTTATTTTATTTTATTTTATAATATAAATGATAAGTGGTGAAGACAAGATTCTGAGTTCAAGATTTTTATTAACTAAGCTAGTTGTTGATAAGAAGTCAATTAAATGTAGTGTTTTATCTATTTACCAATTTCACTAATCTAAAGTTGAGGTGAACTTTGTCAGATTATGACAATATCCTAGGACAAAAACTTGTCTTAATTGATCCTTTGTTAAAAAAATAAAAATAAAAATAAAAAATAAAATGTCAACGTGCTATGCGTTTAAGATCTCGACCATGAGAGTATACTTTCACAAACGATCGGCGCACACCCGCAACAATTTCATTCAACGAACCATTCGTCGCTTTTGTTTACACGTACAGATGCTTGGCAGGATGTTTTGCCTTAGTTTTGTGTTCTTTTGCTTGTAAAAATACAAGTTCAAACAAGTTGTAGCGCTATAGTGTGACCACTCACTGCACTGAGCAAAACAGCCCACAATGGCTCTATTTTTGCGGGCCACGGGCTGTTTTTTGCAGTCCACTGTCGCGCCCGAAACGTTAGCCATCTCAGCACCTTGGAACCACCTGGGTGGCACCATGGGGGATGGGCCTTCGGTATAGTGTCGGGCATTCAACAATCTTCACAAGTTCGCACGTTTTCTTGACGGGAACTTGTCTTCGCACTCGGCACCCGGTGAGCAGCTATTTGTGGACTTGCAGTTGTTCGTTCAACCTTCTAAAGTCCTTGTTTTTCTCCTTTCTCTGTTTTCTCTTATGTACTCGAGGTGCTCGCTAAATTGCTTGTAAAGCTTCCCTCTTCACAAGACATCGGGACTTATCCATCGCTCGTTCTTTGAACTAATCAACTCTCTTTTACAGGTCCTTCAGGACTTGAGTGAGGTTGCAAATTGGTTGACCATTGCGGACGCATATCGCAAGGGCGCGTCAAGACTTAAGCAATCCCAACTAAGTCCGAGAAGTTGGCGCATGGGTGCTTCGCAACTTAGGCAACGCAAGCTAAGTTCACGTCTTGGCCACAAAGGTGCCTCACAACTTAGGCAATTCCAGCTATCTGTGACATTGTGGTATCAGAGCCAGCAAGCAGGGAAGGAACTTCATAATTTCACCATGACAAAGCATCATGGCGAATCAAGCAAGGTAGGGCAAGTCGGACCTTTGCCCCAAGCAACCGCAGGCGGGCTGCAAGTGCAAACTCGCTCTCATGTCATTGGAGCCACTTTGGAGGATCGTGACAGTGAACATGATGAGCGAGAAATTGGCTACTCTCCATGAGCGGAGGAGGCGCAATGTGGAGCATCAATCGGGAAGAAGAGCCATAAGGAGAGACTTACAACAACGGAAACCCGCTTGGATGTTCTTGAAGCGAGCTTGGAGAAACTCTACTAATGCTAGCGAAGGCTTCTTGGGGTAAAGAGCTCATAAGAAGAAGTTGAATCCCGAATCGACAAAGTCGAGGCCCTAATCGATCGACTGTCGGAGAACATCAAAGACTCTGTGCAACATCTGCAGGATGTCGTGGCAGAACTCACTTCCAGGGTGACCATGCTCACAAGGACACTGAATGCAGGAGGAAGCAACACCCGCATTGCGCTGCCACAAAACTTGAGGGCACCTGAGCCGCATTGTTATGGAGGTGCCCATGATGCTAAAGAGCTCGAGAATTTTCTGTTCGATATGGAACAATACTTTCGAGCTACGAGGCCTGATTCTGAAGAAACCAAAGTTTCGATAGCAACAATGTATTTGAATGAGGATGTAAAACTTTGGTGGCAAACCCGTTGAGAGGAGATCCATTAAGGTCGGTGTTGGGTGGACACATGGGAGGACTTAAAGCGAGAGTAAGATCTTTATTTCTAACTGAGAACACAGAGTTCGTCGCAAGGAGAAACTTGAGACAACTTCTCCAAAGTACTTTCATCCGAGACTACGTGAAGTAATTTTCTATGCTAATGCTGGACATACATGACATATCCGAGAAGGATAAGCTATTCAGCTTCCTCGATGGTTTGAAGTCATGAGCGCAATAAGAACTACATCGAAGGAATGTCATCGATGTGATCGGGGCAATTGCTGCCGCAAAAAGGCTCACCGATTTTGTTTCCTCTAAGGACCTAGGAAAAAGGAAACAATCTTCAAGAAATTGCCCTCCAAAATATTCTCGAGGGAAGGAGTCCGAGGGTGAATAAAGGAAGAAAAGTTTCCACAAAGGGCCAAGCTCAAAAGGCAAGGCCCCGAAAATTGGCGGATGCTTCTTATTGGAGGGCCGCACATGGTGAGGGAGTGCCAACAGAAACAAGCACTCAATGGTTTAACAACTTCAATCCATCCCCCCAAATCAGATAAGGGCAAAGTCGTCGCCCTTAGTTCAAGCAGTTCAGAATCTAGCAACAACGATGAGGAGTCGTAAGGTCCCCAAACGGGAGCAATGCGTTTGTTGAATGCATTACGGGGTCAAGTAGGGGAGAACGTAAAGTCAAAGCCATTGAAAGCAGGGAGTAGCGAGCTAATGTATGTGGACATTAAGCTCAATAGTCAAACAACTCGTGCAATTATGGACATGGGCGCTACCCATAACTTTATTATCGATCGAGAAGCAAAACGACTTGGGCTGATCTTGCAGAAGAACCCAAGTCGGATGAAGGTGGTGAACTCGGAGGCCAAGTGGATCTCCGGGCTAGCAAAAGGAGTCCCCATCAAGATTAGAACATGGAGCGGGAGTACGAACATGATGGTAGTGCTATTGGATGACTTCCAAGTGATTCTTGGATTGACGTTTATGCACACGGCGAAGTTGGTGTCAATGTAGTTCCTAAACTCCCTATGTATGATGGGAGGTGATGACCCTTATATGGTTCCCATCTCTCGGAGAGGAACCAAGGACCCCCAATAGATATCGACAGTATAACTGAAGAAAGGGGTAAGAAAAGGTGAATTAACATTCGTGACTGCTATGAAGCTAGAGCCACTACACAAGAAGGTCATTCATGAACCTGCTATGGTGGCAAACGTCCCAAAGGAGTTCACAGATGTTATGCTGCCCGAGTTGCCGAAGACTCTATCACCATGCAGAGGCATAGATCATTATATCGAGCTGGAGCCAGGAGTGAAGCCTCTAGCGATACCACCCTACCGCATGCCCCCTCCAGAGTTGGCAGAGCTTAGAAAGCAGTTAGGTGAACTGCTAAGCAGTGGTTGTTGGGAAATCTGGGAGGGCGACATCACATGCGCAACAGAAGAACAAGAAAAACAAAATCCCCTATTCCCAAAGAGATGTTCATCTTTGTGCAAAGATTGGTGCGCAAAATCCGCGAAACTTAAAACTGCGTATAGAGTAGATTGTGTTACCTAGGGAGATCTTATATTCTTGTTTCCTTGCAGATCTTTAGGAGAGGGTAAAGGAGGTCAAGCGTCCTCCTCTCTAGCGGTGATCCACACAGTAGGGCTGCGACGACGCTCCTCAAAACTCCAGGCCTGCTCTGAGGTGGAGAGGAGGAGGAGAATAGGAGAGGCAAGCAAAGGCTCTCTAACCTACGAGGCTTTGAATCCCTCCTATTTATAAAGGCCCCCTGTCAAAACCTAATGGATTCTCCCCTAGTGGGTATTCGATCTGCATCCAATTACCCAAGTCTTTTAGATTAGTGGATCTCTATCCAATAATCTCTCATGAGCTCTTATTGGATCTTGTCCATGAGATCCAATAATTCAGGGGCTTATTGGATATCCAATAAGATAGGGGCTCTTGCGGATATCTCATATCTGAACCTCTACTCATCGCAATGCCTACCATATGTGTGTGACCCTCTAGGCCCAATATCGAGCTGGCCGTGAGTCATACCTGACAGAACTCCTTCTAACTTAGTAAATTATTATCTCTGTAATAATTTACTCGACTCATCGACTACGAACGCACTAGGCCACTACGTCGTAGTCCCCAGACGATACAGGGGAATCCAATCCATTGGACATGTCTGTCCTCAGTTACCGTATACCTATAGTCCCTCATCCATCTAATATCCCAGAGACTGTATATCGAGTATGGTGTCACGGACAAACTTCTAAACATGGTGTTTGATGTAATGCTTATGTATGTCCGTGTCTTTTGGTATGTTCATGCTTTGTACAGCATGTAGGGGGACGACCGACGGCTTGATAGTCCCATTTTAGTTGGGTCGGTGGCCGCTTTAGGCTTGTAAATAAAGGTTGTGTCATGTGGACACATGTGAGAGATTTTCGATCTATAATAGACCATTTTACCCTTTGTTGTGCAACTGTTCAGAGCTTGTAAAGTCTGTTTGTAATTTGCATTGTCTATAAAGTGTTTTTCGGAGATGTTTGCTTGTGGATCCCGAGTGAGGCCTTTTCTCTGTCCTGTTCTCTCTTTTGTGGGACCTAAGGGACCATGGGAGGCTTCGGGGAGGCTGACCATTGCGGACGGACACGCAAGGGTGCCGCACGACTTAGGCAAAACCAGCTAAGTCCGTGACAGATGGTATCAGAGCGGGACAAGCACTCATAGAAACACTTTGCAGGCAAACGTGGGGACCTAGTGGGGCTGCGTTGAGGGTAGTCAGCACACGTGCGACCGTTTGGGGGAAAACGGGCATGGAGATGTAGGGAAAAGGAGTCGCTCGGAGGAGCGGGTATCTAAGATTGGCATTCAGAGGAATGGCCAACCCTTCGCGCAAGAGGCACCACGAGAACAGACAAGCTTGGAAGAATGTAAAGCGCATAAAGGTTGGGATGGTTGAGTTTGAGCTATGGCTCAACGTTGACAACTATACTTGATGGTGCTCAAGGCAAGCGAGGCGGTTGATAAAGGATGAGACCATCCAAGGTGGAATGAGTTGCTCAACGACCAAAAGAGTTATGCAAAGCTCACAGAGGTGAGGGGAATTGCTAGCTCGAAGAATTTGGTACTCATACATGGGCTTGTATGCGAACGACGGAATGTTCATGGTCATCCCAAGGCGACCGAAACTCGGCGCCATGGAGCATTGAAACTTTCTCTTCGGCATGTGAAGGATACGTCCGTAGGAGGATGAAGGGTGCAACTAGTTCAGCATGTTGCTAGGCCTTGAGGGGTGCAGCGGGGGCTGTATTGACGTGGAGTCGCAATCTAGCAAGTGTGTTTGCAGGAGGCAAAACAATGCACAGTTTGTTCAGCAGATCGGAGTAGTCCAAGGGGATGGTGGTCTCCGAAACGAAGAGAGATGTTGCTCCAATGAGACAGTTATCCAGGAGGGATAAGTCCCGGCTCTCCAGAGGGAGAATCATGTGGGACGGACCTCACAAGTTGAGGAGGAGTACCTCAACAAACAACAACTCCATGAAGCTCAATGGACTGAGCAAGCGGCGAGGAGTCGTCGTATGATCTCGCTTGAGAGAATACATTGGTGGATGCATTGCGAGATCAAGTGGGGAAGTGACCCAAGGCAACACAAATGAAGGTATACTTGGAGTCGATACGGAGATCAGACTCAAGGGAGGGCTGACTCGTGGAATGGTGGGCGCGAGGGCCACCATCAACTCAATGCAAAACGAGGAGCGGAGCAACTTGGGGGTAACTTGGCGAAGTACTCAAGCCGCTTGAAGGGAGCCAGCATAGAAGTTGGAACATGGAGTAGAGGCACAGTGCTTTCCTTAGACAGAGGTCAAGGACATGAACTCTTGCAGAGGCAAGAGTAAGATCATGTTGTTCCATGGGTCCTTCATTCTGACGGAGCGGACTCATCTTGTATGGTGTCAAAGACGAAGGGAGCTTCGGGGCACATGCACCTTATCTCGGAGAAGCATTTGATGGAGGAACTAAGGCGACTCAATTTGCGAAGGCAAAGTTGGGTTCAGAAGGCCTTAGCACGGGGCAAGAGGACGCAGATGCGGGTGCTCTTGAAGAATATGCCACAGTGTTGTCATTCAAGTTGCTATAAAGGAGGCGGTGCGCAGCGAAGATTGTGGTAGTAGGGGTAGAGGCCCAGGATTCAGACAATGGTGCACTAATTGCAGCGAAGTTGGGGGACTTTGGGAGCTACTAGGCGACGGACTGTCCTAGAGCGGTGCTTCATCTTGGTGTGACCCAAGAGTGGGTGGATGAAAGTCGATTGCCAAAGGAGCGAACAAAATCGAAGGTGGAAGAGACCCTGCGATGTATTGGCAGAGGCCACACATGGAGGGACCACAATTCAAGTTTATCCCACAAGGATCAGAATGCAATGGAGATGTCACCAGGAGGTGACATGGTGCAGCGGATCGTGGTGGAACAGTTCGTGGCAATGCGATTCACACAACCTAGCCCCGTGAGGGACTGGATCATATGGAGGTATGATCGGGAGCTACTAGAAGCTCCACTTCGGTGAACAACATGATGGCAAGAAGGGCTATGTATTCAAGAAGTGAAGGCCATGGTACCGTAGAGGCAGGTCTTCCGTGCGTGTATCGAATTTTGCAATCGAATGAAAGCCTTGGTCATCAGCATATGGGGGCTGTGTTCCACCAAGGAAAAAGTTCGAATGCAAGTATCAGTGAGTCCCATGGGAGGGACTTGATCATGCAGAGGTATGATCGAAACAGCTGGAGAGTTGGACTGCTCCAGAGCTCATATTCGCTTAAGGGAGCCCGACAAGTCAGAGGACAAGGTCGAGTAAGCGAATGTTGCTGCCAAGGAAGCTAAGGAGAACAGAATCGGTGCAAACTCTACAACGTGATGGCAGAGGCCATGTATGGGAGTTGCAGTCTGTCTCTCCATCGACCAGACGGACTGCTTAGAGAACACAGAGGTGTTGAAGCAGGGGGGTCGAAAGGGGCGAGGAAGCGATGACGAGTCCAAAGGGACTTAGCTACCCAAAATCAAGCATCAGTTATAATGGAGGTGGACACAGAGGAGTGCCACGGAGACATTTCTACTGATCGTGAAGAAAAGGGATGCAGATGCAAGGCGACAGATAGTAGGGCCATGGGCATGACAGCGCCATGGTACCGCAGAGGCGGGACTTCCGTGAAAGTCATTGATCCCTTGCTCTCATGGAGGGAGAGCGCTTGGTTGTGAAAGGGGTCGAGGAGGTGGAGAACGCAGAGGAAATCTCTAAGTACCAAGACAAGGCTGAAGGGCAGAGGCCGAAGAACTTCGTAAGACCAGTGTCAATGTGCTTCTCATCAATATAGCCGAAAGTGAAGGACTTCGGGTCATGCAAGAGTGCATAACCAAGGAATGAAGCAGGCAGTATCCGGTGCTGTACCTTCGCTACTCAGGGGAGTAGGCGGTAGGGTTGATGGAGAAGACGGTACAATCCCAGAAGCGACCAAACCTATGAGAGAACTACTCCAAGTTGGGGTGAAAACTTCCTGCATTCCAGAAGTTCAATGGCATTGAGAAGGTGAATCACAGTAGCTAACTCAACGCAAGGAGTGCAAACACTTCAAGTACTTCAGAAGTGTGAGCAAAGAGCAGGCGAAGGCCAGTAACCAGCTCGATGCATGGAGTACAACCTCGAGGAGGCGGGCGAAGTCAAGTAACCTTTGCCTTCTCAACTCTTAAGAGAATGGGCGAAACTGAGTACTCCAATTCTCTTATCTATCCAGCAGAGGAGCTCTGCAAAAGTTCAAAGACCCTTCGAAGATAATGTAAGACAATAGTTGTCAAATCCTCACCAATGGTGATCAGTGTTACTGAGAGTAGATTGTCCGCTTCATTTCCCAACGAAATGCCAATCAAAAGCGGAAGTGATGCGAACCTACTAGGATGTGACAACTAAGTGAAAGAAGAGTTAATGAGCAAATTTTGTGGAGGAAGGACCCTAATCTTCAGAAGTTTGCGAGACGATGCTCGTTAAAAGCTCTAACAAGCATCCACCCAGTTTAAGCAACATGAGGCATTTGAGAGACTGCGCAGTAAGGATGGTCTTTTCCTTCATTTGAAGGATCCGCAGGAATCAACAAGGATCAACACAACTCAGCCAACCCCACACCGGAGTCAGAGTCATTGGTGAGTTGAAGCAGCATGGCGGATCAAAAGGTTCGACTACTCGAAAACAACAATGGAGAGCAGTTGGGAGCCAAGGGACGCATTGCAGCTGTAGCAGAAGATTGAAGACTCAGTAGAGGCAAGGAGTTGCAGTGTCGACAAAGGCTTTGACGAGGACGTCGAAGGAATAAGTGGGGGAGAATGTCACGGACAAACTTCTAAACAGGGTGTTTGATGTAATGCTTATGTATGTCCGTGTCTTTTGGTATGTTCATGCTTTGTACAACATGTAGGGGGACGACCGACGGCTTGATAGTCCCATTTTAGTTGGGTCGGTGGCCGCTTTAGGCTTGTAAATAAAGGTTGTGTCATGTGGACACGTGTGAGAGATTTTTGGTCTGTAATGGACCATTTTACCCTTTGTTGTGCAACTGTTCAAAGCTTGTAAAGTCTGTTTGTAATTTGCATTGTCTATAAAGTGTTTTTCGGAGATGTTTGCTTGTGGATCCCGAGTGAGGCCTTTTCTCTGTCCTGTTCTCTCTTTTGTGGGACCTAAGGGACCATGGGAGGCTTCGGGGAGGCTGACCTTTGCGGACGGACACGCAAGGGTGCCGCACAACTTAGGCAAAACCAGCTAAGTCCGTGACAATGGTGTTGTCAAACTCATACGGTTTCTACTCGAGTCTCGCTCTAATTGGATTCTTCCGGAAAACTCTTTCTCTCTCAACCCGAATGACCTTAGTTAGGGATTTGTCTAAGCAAGAACACATGGGATATTTCTCTCATGACGCCGAGAGTGGATGATCCTCTATCGACACTCAATAGCCCTCGTAAGATCAACTGCCACTCCCAATGACCAACTATACTAGATTTGGGACATCCAAACCTTTAAGTCTGGTATCAAAGAGTGGAGCATTCATACAAGATATCCTTAGTGTCTTAAGTCTAAGGACCAAATACACCACTAGGACTATGGAATTGCTGTCTAACAATAAGGCATCATCAACCATCCAGCATTCCGTAAGCGGATCAATCAGTGAACTTATTCTCCAATGAGAACTTGTATTGTATCCCTAGTGTCCCCACACGAGCAGTTATAAGACCAACTGCATCCATCATATAGACGAGTATACAACACATCAGTCTGTCTGATTATCATGGTGTCCCTCTTGAGTAACCTATGACCGGGATTATTTATGATCTATGTTTAAAGGTGAATCGATCTCATTATCATGATCTCATCATGATTCGATTCCCATTGCACAGATCCAAGGATATCACAATATATACATGTATATATGCAATAGTTAATATAAAGTGATAAATGTTAAAATATAATAAGCAAAAAAAGATTTTGTGTCAAGTCACACGTGTCATCACTCACGTGATTGGCTTGTTGGGCACCTATGACTAGCAGTGGTCTCATCCGCAGTTCTAAGGTACCATTCGGAGCTCTAGTTCTCTTCCAAAAGAAAAAAGATGGGAGCCTTCGACTATGCATCAATTATCGAGCCCTCAACAAAATAACGGTGAAGAACAAGTATCCAATCCCACTCATCATGGACTTGTTTGACCAATTGGACAAGGCCAAGTATTTCTCCAAACTTGACCTCCGGTCAAGGTACTAGCAAATACGCATTGCTAAAGGCGATGAAGCGAAGACTACATGTGTGACCAGGTATGAAGCGTTTGAGTTCTTAGTGATGCCTTTTGGCTTAACCAACGCTCACCAACGCTTCGGCCACATTATGTACTCTTATGAACCAATTATTCAAAGAATATTTGGATAAGTTTGTGGTCATCTACTTGGATGATATCGTCATCTACAGCCAAACGCTCGAGGAGCATGTCAAGTACTTTCAGACAATTTTCAAGGTTCTCAAGGAGAACACTTTATTCGTGAAGAGGGAGAAGTGCTACTTTGCTCAAACGAAGATCTTGTTTTTGGGGCATCGAATCAGTAGTGGCTCCATTCGGATGGACTAATCAAAGGTGCAAGCTATTGCGGAATGATGAACTCCAAAGAATGTGCTAGAGTTAAGATCCTTCATTGGTTTCGTCAACTACTATCGACGCTTCAAAGCGGGGTATTCAAACCGTGCAACTCTACTGATGGAGTTGCTGAAGAAGGAGTAGCCTTGGAGGTGGTCAGACAAATGCGAAACTGCATTCCTATATCTGAAGGTTACTGTGTTGGAAGAACTAGTGCTTAAATTACTGGACTATGGGGAGCCCTTCGAAGTCCATACAGATGCTTCAAACTTCGTTATTAGGGGAGTACTCATGCAGGAGGGTCATCCGGTGGCCTACGAGAGCCGCAAGTTCAACGAGACCGAGCGACGGTATCCGGTACACGAGAAGGAGATGACAACGGTGGTCCACTGCCTACAAGTTTGGCAACACTACCTTCTTGGATCACGATTTGTGCTGAGGATAAACAACATCGCTTTGCGCCATTTCCAAACTCAGAAAAAACTCTCTCCAAAGCAAGCACGATGGCAAGACTTCCTGGCTAAGTTTGATATGGAAATGGAGTATAATCTTGGAAAAGCAAATGTCGTGATCGATATATTGAGTCGGAAAGTGAAGCGAGTGAATGTCATACAGTTGGAGGGCAGAGGCCAAGCAAGTCAATTGCACTCCAACTTCCTTTCCAGGATCAGGGATGGATTGTATAGTGATCCCCAAGTAGTAATCTTGATGTAACTCATCAAAAAAGTTAAGACATGATGATTTTGGGTCTAGGAGGGACTCGTTTACATTAAAGGGAATAGGGTTTATGTCCCTCGAGTGGATAATTTAAGGCGTGAGCTCTTAAGAGAGTCTTACGATTCCTTTTGGGCTGGACATTTGGGCATTCACAAAACTTTGGCTCTCGTGGAGAGGGCCTTCCACTGGCCGAAGATGGGGGCTGATGTGAAGAAATATGTTCGAACGTGCCTCACTTACCAACAAGACAAGGTGGAGCAACGGAAACCGGTGGGACTTTTGAGGTCATTGCCCATACCAGAAAGGCCGTGAGAGAGCATTTTCTTGGACTTCATATCAAGCCTACTGGCAGTCGGGAGACTCGAATCGATACTTGTGGTGATCGATTGATTTTCAAAGTATGCAACTTTCATTGCTGCACCCCTACACTGTTCAATAGAGGAGGCGACTAAGCTGATGATGAAGAATATGGTCAAGTATTAGGGAGTCCCACACAATATCATTAGTGGTCGAGATGCTCGGTTCCTAGGACGATTCTTGACCGAGCTATTCAAATTGTTGGGGTCTAAGTTATACTTCTCCATAAGCCTCCAACCCCAAATGGATGACCAAACCGAAAGGATAAACTCGCTCCTAGAGTAATATCTTCGGCACTACATGAGTGCCAACCAACGAGATTGGGTGAAGCTATTGTACATAGCTCAATTCTCCTACAACTTACAGTGGAGCTCAGCGTCCAACAAGAGCCCCTTCAAGATCATTATAGGACATCAACCGTCAACTCCTCACACCTTGGCTATTGGATATACTGGGAGTAGTGTGTCAGCATATCACTTTGCAAAAGAATGACATCGAAATGCAGATATTGCGTGGGCTTACTTGGAGAAGACAACCAAAAAGATGAAGAAGTGGGCTGACTTGGGAAGACGACCATAGGAGTTTAAAGTCGGCGATTTGGTATTGGTAAAGCTCCAACCAGCATCACTCCAATTCTTTAGGAACAAAGTACACAAAGGATTAGTGCACAAGTATGAAGGGCCCTTCCCAATTATCAATAGGGTAGGCAACGTCTCCTACATGTTACAACTGCCGGCATGGCTCATAATTCATAATGTTTTTCATGCCAGCAACTTGAAGGCCTACCACTCAAATCTGCAAGATGCTTCCCGAAGTGTTCCAACTCGGCTACCCCCCACTAGAGCCTCATATGAGAAGCAAGTTAAAACCATTTTAGCATATCGCAAGATAAAGTTACCAAATGGAGCCGAGCAGACCGAGTACTTGGTGAAGTGGCGAAAGCTTCCTTGAATTGAATTTAGTTGGGAGCCCAAAGACGCCCTTCAACATGCAGTCATCAACGACTACCAATAAGCGTCGATAAGGCCGTCGACAGTTTAAGTGGGGGAGAATGTCATGAACGGTCGGCACGCACCTGCAACAACTTCGTTCAACGAACTGTTCGTCGCTTTTGTTTACATGTACATATGCTTGGCAGCATGTTTTGCCTTGGTTTTGTATTCTTTTGCTTGTAAAAATGCAAGTTCAAACGGGTTGCAGTGCTATAGTGCGACCGCCCACCGCACCAAGCAAAACAGCCCAAAATGGCTCCGTTTTTGCATGTCATAGGCTGTTTTCTACAGCCCGCTGTCGCGCGTAAAACGTTAGTCATCTCAGTACTCTGGAATCACCCGGGTGGCACCATGGGGGATAGGGCTTCGGTATAGCGTCGGGCGTTGAACAATCTTCACAAATTTGTACGTTTTCTTGACGGAAACTTGTATTCGCGTCTGGCACCCAGTGAGCAGCTGTTTGTGGACTTGCAGTTATTCGTTCAACCTTCTAAAGTCCTTGTTTTCCTCCTTTCTTTGTTTTCTCTCATGCATTCAAGGTGCTTGCTGAATTGCTTGTAAAGCTTCCCTCTTCACGAGACGTCGGGACTTGTCTGTCGCTCGTTCTTCGAACTAATCAACTTTCTCTTTTACAGGTCCTTCGAGACCTGAGTGAGGTTGCAAATTAGCTAACATTTGCGGACGCACAACGCAAGGGCACGTCAAGACTTAGGCAATCCCAACTAAGTCCGAGAAGTTGGCGCACGGGTGCTTCGCGACTTAGGCAACGCAAGCTAAGTTCGCGTCTTGACCGCAATGATGCCTCACGGCTTAGACAATTCCAGCTAAATTCGTGACAATACGGTTCGTATTCGTTGGTCAAACAGAATATCGATATCAAAATATAAAGGTACTTAAATCTTTATTGTTCGATTCGATAGTACCAAGTGGTGTAAGTTTATTAATTCTATTGTACTCTACCAGTAATGTAAGCTTATCAAAATCGGTATCAGAAAGAGACTTAAAATCCTTAGTTGCAAGCAAAGGATAGTCAATAGACATAGGAAAATATGAATATGAATCAAGCTGCTAATTGAGACAAGTCATCAGATACGTATGCACTCTAACGCAACAGAATAGAGTTATCTGAGTTCTTGGGATCAACTAACTACTACACCAAGCAAATCTATTGCTCAAAAAGAGAATAAAGCCCTTAAAACAGATGAGAGTTCAAACTACACATCCACCAACCCAGATTTAATTATGAGAGAGGAGTTGAATTCTTCATACTGCAATGAATTTTCTCACTCCATCAAGCTTTTCCCCTACTGGAAGTTACTTTAGATCCACAATATCAAGCAAATCATCTTCACCAGTGACAAGAGAAAATACTAGGCAAACACTCATGATCACACAAAGAAAAATCTCACAAGGCACATTCAAACTAGGTGCCCTCGGATGACATGGAAGTGAGTTGAATGCTGTAAGCCTCCTTGAGCTCAGCCAGCACTTCTGCTATCGTTGGTCTATGTGATGCATCCCTCTCCACACATCTTATAGCAACAGAAGCAGCCTTTTTCATGCTTTCTGGATTGAAGGCTCCCTTTATGTTTTCATCCACAATCTCAAATGAATCAGCTTGCAAATAAGGCTTTGCCTGAAAGTCGCCAATGGAAAAAGGGGAAAAAAGAAGAAGAGGATATCATAAGAGTCAATATAAACTACAAAAATCTAAAAATTTCCTGTTGCTTTTCCATTTCAAAATATGAAAGTGAAAAAAAAAATCAGAATCACAGATTTGCAGCTCTAGTGAAAATTTGATGAAGAAAAAAAAAAGTGTTATGAATTACTAAAGTGAACTTCAACTCCATGGGAATATGAATGAGGCGATACATAATGAATGATTAATGATGTTAACTGCCAAAGCTACAATTTTAAAATTAACTCAAATTTGTAGCACCGGCTACTCCATTGTTGTTTGATTAGATGTGTTCAGTAGCTTTTCTTTATTGTTTTTACTTTTTATATTTGAGGCAGAACATATGTTGTGATTAGCTTTGACCGGTGCAAAATTTGTGCATGCCTCTATTCATTTTTGTTTTCTTAGAACCGATGCACTACTTCCACATTCTACCTCTGCAATCAACATATGAACTTCATGAACCTGCAATATTTGTAGAAATTGATAATTATATTTATAGCTCATCAAACTTTACGAGTTCATGGAATGAACCACCTGAAATTTTACTTGTGTTCGCGTTATACTCATCCCATCTACAGTATCATATACTACTTCATGCTCATTTTTTAAAATCCAGAAGTAGTGGAAGGTCTTAGTAGTACTCATCCCATCTATAGTATCATATACTACTTCATGCTCATTTTTTAAAATCCAGAACTAGTGGAAGGTCTTAGTAGACTGCCTTTTGGACATAATTCACTGAAGAACAGCATTTTCACACCTTCTCTACAAAGAATTTGCTACACATTCAACCTTGTTTTAGTACTATGTCAGTATCTGTTACTCAAATGGTTCCTTCTAAAAAATAAAAATCCAATTCAGCTATAACTCAACTTTATTACGTTCTCATTAATAAATGGAGGTAGAATCTGCATCCATTGGCCATCACAAGATCTCGCATTAGTGGAAGTCTCAAGTAATAGATGTGTCCTTTTTAATCAGAAATCATTTCTAGCCTAGCAGACTACCACAAGTTATCAAATTCCCATCTACTAGTTATTTGATGTAATACATAGGCCATCCAAGATGCTCAAGTATTATCATTAAAATCCTTCTTGTAGCAGTTATTTATAAAAAAAAAGTTACAATAACAACAAAGCCGTAAGTCCCAATCATATGGAATCAACTATATGTATCTCTTGCCACCTTTGAGATCAGTAAAAAGCCATATGTTTAATTAAGTTTATAGTACTTAAATTCTATAAAAGTCTTTTTATGCCTTCCTCTATCTCTTATTGTACCATTAACATTAATTATTTCACCTCTTCTAACTGTCGCATCCGAAGATCTCTTTAACATATGTCCATATCATTTTAAATAATTTTTCTTTCATCTTATCCTTTATCGAAACGATACTCAGTTGTTCATGAATGTATGCATCTCTTTTTCTATCTTTCCTAGTAACTCACACAACCATCTTAACATTCTTATCTTAGCGATACAAATTTTTTATATATATTGTTTCTTAATTGTCCAACACTCAGATTCTATCAAGAAAAAATCCTTTATAAATATATTTATACAATAATTATTATTTTTCTAATAACAACGTCATGTAAAACAAATGCAACTTCCCACTAGTATAACAATAAAAAAAAGGTTCAAGATGATAACATGTAACTTTTTATATAAAATCATATCCAACACATCCAAAAGTAATATAGTCAATTATCACTGTAAACCTAAGCAAATTTATCTATCTAAGCTTAGTTAAATTGACAAGAGTGAAGATAGAGTACCCATAACACCAAATTGTAAGTATCTGGAGGTCCAACATGACTTAAAGGTTCACGTCCACAAATCATTTCCAACAACACGACACCAAAGCTATAGACGTCACTTTTCTCAGTTAATTGCTGGGTGGCATAGTATCTGTGCAATAAACCAATTGTAAGGATTTCAATAGGAGTGAAAATGAAGTGCCAAGTCGGAGACTTACTCAGGATCTAGGTAACCAGCTGTGCCTTTGACAGCAGTAGTAACATGAGTGGCATCTACTTGAAGCACCTGCTTTGATAGCCCAAAGTCACTGACCTTCGCATTAATTTCTGCATCTAGAAGGATGTTGCTGCACTTTACATCACGATGAATTATTCGTGGATTGCTCCCATTGTGCAGATAATCCAATCCTTGGTCAAAAGAATGATGTGAAGATGAGGTTTATATAAATTTTTATGTCATACTCATTGGTTACAGTTTATGGGAACACCACTATACCATGGAAACAGCACAATGATATCTAAAAGAGAAGAATATTTTGCAATAGTAGCATGGATTTATCAGATATTTTTCTTCCAAAATTAAATTCTGCTATCAAATTGTAAATCCTATGGTGCATAAACATGTGCAGGCATGCACATGCTATAATTTAAAGAGACAAGGTTTTGCAGCTAATATCTAGCATTGAAATAACTGGTTATAATTCAGCTATTCTTTGCTAATGTCTTTTGTGCTCTGCATTGTCATAACTTATAACTCTCCTGATAAAAGATGTAATATTTGCTGAGCTAATCAACATTGTTCAACTAATACACCAAAGTTTAAACAAAAATAGTAAGAATGACTATAACCAGTATTAATTTTGATAAGAAAATTAATCTCAGAATATCATGTTCAAGCACTCTGTGTATATATGCTTGAGAACAAAGAAAACATGTCATTACTCAAATTTCACTAATGTACAGTTCTAAATATCGGTTCATACTAATTCTGTTTAATATGAAACAATCTGAAAGGTGGGCTACATGAACGCAATATGTTAATCACTTTACTTTTGAATTAAATACAGAACTTAATACGCATAGTTTAATAGGAAAATCTACATTTTCAAAATAAATTACCAGAAATAAAGTTGATTAAGAAAAGAAGACCTTCCAAGAGTACATGCAGTATATTACATGAGTTATACTGTTTAGGACATAATGAAACAATCTGAAGGGTGGGCTACAGGAATGCAAAATATTAATAAATTTTACTTTTGAATTAACTACAGAACTTGATATGCATAGTTTAATAGGATAATCTTCATTCAAAATAAATATACAGAAATAAAGTTGATTAAGAAAAGTAGACCTACCAAGAGTACATGCAGTATATTACATGAGTTATGCTGCCAACCAAAATCTTGTATAGAGGACATAATTCAACAAAGAAAAGCCAACAAAGGAACAAGTCCTACCAAAGTTGCAAAGGTAAGGTGTGCTTGATGAGAAAAATCTTCTACAAGAAACTAGGACTGCAAAGTTCCCTTAGGTATATCCAAAACAAGCTTAAGTTTTTATAACCAGAAAATGTACTTAAATAAATAACCCAACATTATGTATACAGAAAATGTTCCACAAGTGAAAAAATATATTAAATCCTCGGTTCCTCAAGTTCTTCAAAACAAAGTTATACCAAACAGGTCCATATTGATCCATGAGGGTTCAAACTTCAAACTAGTCAGGCACACACTAATATGGACCTTGGAGGAGTAAGTATTACTTGCACTTTTTTCCTGAAAAAATTGATCTAATGCACAGATTTTTTTGCTGCAAAAATATTACAAAAGCCAAAACCAGGTCTACTCATCAGAAGGTCGTTGCACACCAAGAGTCAGTAAGCATCAACCACAAATGAGTCAACAGGCTTGTTATATGGCACCCTTATACTTGCTCATATGCCTCTTTAATTTTCTAATTCCTCACAAAATATTCCTACTTTACCTTCTTGTATTAATTGTAGACATGACTTAAAATACTGGTCAGACTAGTATGTATCCACCGATACTTACTGGTCCGACCAAACACTAGTTGTCAATTATGCAAGTCAGCACTGCTTGGTAATAGTTCATTTTAATTTCTTTTATTACTTTTTCCCATGATACGAGGAAGTATAAGCCAGTATCTTGCTTGGTGTCGTGGTACCCTAAGAGTCCAACTTGGTTATTGAAACTGGTATGAAATCTTTATTTAAAAACCTCGCATGTACATATAGAATCATATTATCACACAATCATATTATTGCATGTACAAATAGTCCAACTTGCTAGATGTGTGACACACTAACCTACTGTTGGACCTTTTTTCCACTGGAGCAAAAGTTTGGTTGTGCACTAATGTACCTTCATGAATATTCCAAATGTGCCACTTATGCAATAAAAGTGGAGGAGAAAATGTATGTAAAATTATGTCAAACAAATAAGCAAAATAGTTCCCTTAAGGATACATAATTCAACAACACATGGATTAAGAGATTCAATACCTTTTGCAGCATCCACAGCAATCTTCAACCTGCGGGCCCAATTTAAGGTTGCCCTTTTACTGTTTGAACCTGAAACATGATGAGATAAATTGAATAAAGTTATAACTGAAAAAAATCTACAGAATAAGATTCTGTAGGTTTTTCACCAACTAACATCACATTATACCATATAAATTATCAGCCAATGATCCACCAGGTAAGTACTCATAAACTAGGATTTGCTGCTTCGACTCATGACAAAATCCTTCTAATGAGACAAGGTTTTGATGCCGTACTTGAGATAAAAGATGCACCTGTAGATCCAGTGAATAAAATTTCTTGATTAAGCATGAAAATTGAAGTCCAAGAAATCATTTCGATACAGAAAAGAAAACTAAACAGATGGTGGTTTACTGTTGTGAATTACGAAGAAATGAAATGTGAACTTAGAATAAAATAACACCAGTAGTTTGATCTCAATTTAACAGTATATAGAGATCTCTATTTGAATAATAGGAAAATATCAACAAGACCTTAGTTGTACATTATTAGGCTGGTCTATATTAGGCTGTTTGAAATTAAAACGTTCTACAGGGTAACAGCCCAACATAGTCCGCCTTTGATAGGCATAATGACATATTCTACTTAGAATGTTCGATAGGAAAACAACAGTAGTTTACCACCAATAGGTGTAATTAAATATTCTTGATAGACAACACCAGTGCACTTGAACCCGAGACTCCTGCCAATTTGGGATTTGGGCAGTATCAATATACACAATCTTGCTCCTACAAGTAGAGATATTTCCATGAATTCAAACCCTGATCACTTATATCATAAAGAAGCAACCTTATTGATGTACCAAGTACCAACTACCAAGATCCATCCTCTGACTTAAAATGGCCTAATGAATTCTAAATGTCATTGGTAATTCATTGGAATGATTATGTAAGCATCTAAACAGTGTTCACGCAAACATGGATTTAAAACATCATGTGATACTCGATTAAAAAGGGAAAAACAATAATACGAACAAAAAAGAAAAAGACTCATAATTGATAGCAATAGGAGATTTTAAAGTGATCATGCTCAAGATTTTATGAATATTGACCTCATTGAAGAATGAATCAGCACCAAGCTGTGTTTTGTCAAGGCGTACTTTCACAGCTACTAGTTTTCCATCTGATATCTTTCCAAGGTATACAGATCCAAATCCCCCACTGCCTATCACATCCCTGAAGTTGTTTGTTGCAGCCTTGATCTCTTTATATGAGAATATCCTTGCTGCACTCCATCGTTGCATCTCTCTTGCTGTATCTCAATTAAGATTGGCAAAACTTAATATCTTAATCATGTATGAAGACAACAAATTGAATATAACATGCATACATGTTCTAGATATCACATCATCTTCTTTTCGCCGTCTCCTTTGCACAATCATAGCAAGTAAAATAAGCAATATTGCAAAGCATACACTTCCAATGGTGGCAATGGCAATTATTACTGTTTTGCGGTTGGAATGCAAAGGCCTCTCCATGTCAAAGACTGTCACTTGTGGAGTTGGAATGGAGGGGTGGTCCGAAAAGTTATTGCACATTGAAGAGAAGGAAAGGCACAAATTCCCTGATGTTCTGAAAGAGAGAAAGAACTTTAAAAAAATTCATTTTAATTCTTCAAATAACAGTATGAACTGTCATACCTAACTTCTAATCTTTCCTTTTTCAAAGACTGAGGTAGGACACCATGAAGCCTGTTGTTTTCCAAGTTCCTGCATAAATTGAACTTGAGACATATTGATTCAACAACAATAACAAGGGGAAAAAAGAGTTTACTTACAATAAGTGAAGGTAGTTTAAACTTCCCAAACCATCTGGTACTGCTCCCTCTAAACTATTGTTGTGCAAATCCCTTCAGAGAAAGACAAAGAAGGAGATCAACCAAGGTTACAATACCCTTTTGATTAAAACAAAAAATAGGTAAAACTTGTGCATGTTGAGTACAGACTAAAAGGATGAAAAATTCCCATTTGCACTTTTACATGTACAAAATAGAAAAACATTTAACAATTAAGTAGAAGTTTACAAGTATGGGAACTATCATTAAGGAGACCTTTGTGTAAAAATGACCTAAAATGGTCCAGCAAATCAGCTTCCAGGAAGAACTCCTGTGCATCTCTGAAGTATTTGGTAGAATAAACAAACTACATGAAGAAAGAGTAATAGAAACATATATTATAATATATTGTATTGTCCAAAAACCAGAAATGTTGAAATTCATTTCACACAAATGGAATAATAGTTACTCCATAGACAGCTAGATGGAAATGACAGCCAATCCTTATAGCATATGGCAATAGCAGAGAAAATGAGTTCCTCTTGAACCAAAAGCTTAGGAAATCTTGAGACCCTTTCTAGGACTGCTGATCCTGCATGAGCGGAACGCCATCAGGTGGTTATGTGACTAAATCCTCAGCATTAGACGAAACTTCATTAAAGAGCTCTTGATTCCTAGTTTTCCATACTTTCCAGCACAGTAGGGTATGAAACAATCCAAGATTCTTAAACGAGAAGAAAAGCATACCCATAAGCAACAAGAGAAAGATGCACCATCGGCTACAAATTCATGAAGTGTCAACTTGATACAAGTTGAAATGGGCTGAAAAGGTTTAATTGAGTTTCGAAGCAGAAGATTCAACTAAAGTACAAACCTTTTTTGAGCCATGCTTCTATCGCATTTGTTTCATGGCTCAAATCAGATGCCAATACTTCAAAAAAAAAAAAAGAGGACTAAAAGTATGTTTTCAAGCAATTGTTTCTCCCTACAAATTTCAGATCAATTTCTGGAGACATCTACTGCCACATATTGACAGATCTTATCTTATACCTAGTCTAATATTTGATACAAGACTCGTGAGCCAAGACATAAACTCCTTTAACTGATGTACAACCAAAGCAGTGCAATATTCATGCCACTTTGACATTTCTGAAACAATCATGAATCAGTCAATATTCCAGCCACATAGGTTTAAGTAGCTTAAAGATCATACAGAGGTTCCTAAAAACCTCGAAGGGTCTCACCAATCTTAGGGAAAAATAATAATCAACAGCTGGAAAATATTATTTTAGCTTAAAATGGTATTTGAATAGCACGCAATCTATGCCATAGGAATACTAGTTAAGCTCAAGACATAATTCAGGTGGTGGCGTATTCTACTCGAATTGATCGCTTATGTGATCTATGATGTCTTCTAGATGAAAAGATTACCAAACTAACAATGTCCATAAAGTTACCTTCTCCAATCACATATGGTACAAAAAACTTACAGTATCTGAAGGCTGACCATGGTGTTGAAGTCAGAGCCAAATGAAGTTAGTTTGTTGAAGCTAAGGTTCCTGCAAACATGTTTCCTATATCATATTTTATATAATATAAAGATTAAAAGGCAGGAAATAGAACAAACAAAAATGTGTAGCTCAATCTGGAAGAAAAAAGAAATTACAAGATTTCCAGCTTCTGCAGGGTTCCCAAATTTGTAATTTCTCCAGCAATGGATGTGTTATGTAGATCTCTAGAATAATTTGTGACCAATTAGATAATAAAAAAGAAAAGAAAAGGACTGAAAATAGCAGGTTGATCAGTATGTTACAATATTTTAAGGTCAAGGAGATCCCCAAATGTTGGTGTGATTGCTCCCAAGTCCATATCAGAAAGCTTCCTGAACTCATCAGCAACAAGATTACAGATGAACAGGAAACTCAAGAAATTTCATAAGCTGGATATATAGATAACTCACAATGAAGTGACCAGGTTTCCGTCACAGCCCACATGCATCCATGGTTTCGGAGAGCACGGATCATCTTCCCAACCAAAGTCGAAACCAGTCGATTGCCTAATTACCTGAAGCGCAGAAACTGCGCTGCAGAAGCTGGAATTACATCCTCCATTACACATTCGTGATATAAACATAACAATCAGGTGCTTTTGAAACCACCTGTGGTTGTGGAGCATTCCACGGGCACCTCCAAAACTTCATATATTTCAATTCCATTCACTTGAGGGTAGAAGCTGTTGTTCCGAAATGTGATGTTCAAGCTTTCAATCTTCTTCCCCATGAAGAAGATGGAACCAACTTCCCCATGTTCGACTGTATAATCCGAGTGGACCACGTCTCCATTGATCAAAACATCAAACGAGGACGAAACAGGCATGATTCCGGCGAAGTATAGGGCGACATAGTAGTCACCGAGCTTGTCAAGTGGGAAATTGTAAGTCAAAGCAGTCTTTCTTGCCAAAACCCTTGCGGTCTGGAGAACAGAAGCAGGGGGGTTCTCCTTAATGCCTGTGAGATCGAAGGAAACTGGAATGTGGAAGGCTGCCGCCAAATGGGATGGCGAGAAGCCCTCATCAGCATCCCACAGCCGGTCATGGTAATCGAGTGGATACCTGTTTGTCCATGAAACAGCAGAAATTGACCTGAAGAGCACAGGAGGCCTAATCGTGGGCAAGCAACAGGGATCACATAAAGCGCCATGGAATTACCTCAATGGTTCATCGTCGACGTATCCACAATTTATCCTGAATCGCTTCCTCAATAGATTATCCCCAAATTCTTGCAATCGAGTTCCATAAGCACGCTCAGGAAGCGGGCGGACTTCCAGAGAAGAGATAACAGGGGAGCCGCCGCCAGCAACCGAGTGCAAACAGAACGGCAGAGCTGCACCCTTCTCCCTCCTCCACACGAACTCCTCCACCCACGGATCCGCTTGGCTGAGATTCACAAATCCGGCGATGGCCCTGCCGAGCGACACGGCGAACACCGGAGGCCGATGCATCCCGTCGTAGTTCCCGTAAACGAACCGAGGCCTGACCAGAACGAGGGGCAGATTGCCGACCGGCAGCCTGAAGCAGGCACGGCTTCCCGGACCGGAGTCGGCGAAGAAACGCAACGGCAGCTGGGACGTGGAGCCACCCTGCACAAAGTTGGCCGCGGTGGCGTTGCCGGCGGTCACGTAGGGGCCGTCGGGAACCCATGAGATGTTGTTGCCGGAGTCGACGAAGCTCGTCGATCCTCCGCAAGAAAGGCTCAAGAAACCTGGTCTCGTACAGGCAAGGTATGAACTTGTCAGCATCAGCCAAGAAGGCACAGTAAGAGATGGAGTTGGAGCTCACCGGGGGGATCAGCAGAGGCCAACAAGACAGAGACAGAGAGGCCATGGACGAGGAGCAAAGCAAGTGAAGGGGAACAGCGAGTCACTGTCATCGCTCACCACCTTGAGCAAGTCGGCAGTCGACTATCGACAGGCATGGAAGTACGAGTGAGAGGAGCGGGATATAAGAAGCAGGAGAAGAGTGGGATGCATTTCTTTCTTGCTTTTGGCTTGCTTTCCTTGAGGAGCAAGGGTTCAGGTGAGGGAGCGGAGAGAGGTGGTGGGCATAGCCGCCATGATGGCAAAGGAAGCAAGCAATCCATGCATGCGAGGAAAGGGAAGGACACGCGTGGTGGGAACGTGATAATATGAGGCGGAATAGACGGTGGCGAGATTGGAGGAGAGAAAGAAAGGTTCAGGGAATTGCAAGAATTCTTCCAAATCATCCATCGATCGCTCAATCCATTTCATTTCTTATCTGACCAACATCATCATCATCACTGCAAACACCCCCTTTCGATCGAAAGGACCATTAGACTGCAAACACCCCCTTTCGTATGGCCCATTCCATTGATAGTGCTGTCACTTGAACTATGGTCTTCACCCTAAACCTTCTGAAACTTCTCATCATCACCCTCTTCAATCCAGTATATGGTTCCGAGATCCAGTGCTGCAGTAGTTGAGGTGCCGAATGGGCTCATCAATCTCCTCCTGCTTGTTCGTCACAAAGCCCCCAAGACCGACTATTGGCTCCCCTAGTGGCTTCACGCCCACCAGCACAAAGCTCAGAGGCTTCGCCGACCAGTTCCACACGCTGAGACCGTAAGGGTCGCCGAAGCCGGGGTGATGGACTTGGGCACCGGGGATGAGCGTGAAGTCCAGGTACAACGTTGGAGCTCCGGTGTGCACCGGGGAGCTCATGCTACTCGGACGTCGACTCCGTCTTTCTGCACCCTGCTGTTGTCTTTGCTGTCTATCTTCTGGCATCGAGGTTCCGTCCTTGTAAATGTTCAGCACAAAGAGAAGATGAGAAGAAGGCGGAGAAGAGGGAGTAGTGAGGAAGGTGTTACAGTGTGTCTTTGAGGAGAGATTGATCGATCCACAGCGTGAGTCCAACGTTCCTCGCCTCTCCCGTCGTTCCTCTTCCAGCAGACATCCACCGAGGAAGAAAACACAGCAGACATTTCGTCAAGCACAGAAGTGACATGGGCTAATGGCAGCCTGAGAGAGTCGTACGTGCACGTCGCCGGCTCTCACAATGGATTTGTGCCCGGTGAAACCTTGGAGATGCCATGCATGTTATATCCACATTTCACGTAAAGCTTTAATCCGATGAGTACACATATATAGCAAGCTTAAAACTTAATTAGCATAATAAGTGATTGATGAGAGGTTGATTAATCTTACCATGTTAAGTATTTAAAGATATTTTGAATTAGAATATAAAGATGCAGTAACCTATTAGGTGATAGTGGATATTTAAAATATTAATT
The DNA here is from genome assembly GCF_036884655.1 of Musa acuminata AAA Group. Lineage (NCBI taxonomy): Eukaryota > Viridiplantae > Streptophyta > Magnoliopsida > Zingiberales > Musaceae > Musa > Musa acuminata. Next base: position 35,256,798 of record NC_088340.1, read on the forward strand.
AATATAAAGATGCAATAAAATATTATACACTATTATGTGTTCATTATTTGATAGTAAATAAAAATATATATACCAAAATTATTATTATTATTATTATTTAAGTTCAGTGTGTATGGAGAAAAACCTACTATGGAATTGAATTACTTCAATTGATGTCGGATCTCAAAGAGAAGAGATCTTTGAAAAACAAGTTCTAATGATCCAATATGTAATCAAACTTATTCAAAAGTTCATGCTTTTCTATATTTCCTTGAAAAGGAGATAAAACTATCTATGCCATTTTAAACAAGGCAAATTACATATAAAAATAAATATAACAAATATTATTTATATCTAGAGCAAAAAAAAAATCTAATATTAAATTTATAGAGAATTAGAAACAAAACAAATTAAACACGATACCATTAATATGTTAAATAATAAAATAATGTGTTTTATTAGAAATAATATACCATTATTTGCTATGAATAATATTTTTTTAGATAATATCGAGAGGCAGTGTAGAAAATAAGTTTTCGCGTGAAATAATATATTGCAAAAAGTTTAAATAACTATAGGCTTATTATTATTTTTAAGTTCCAATAATTACCGATATCCCTCTATATATATTTTCTATCACATAGGTGTTGTTATAGGTTTGACGTAAGCAGATCATCTCATGACATGTTATTGCTAGTGCTGCTGTTCTGAGACATCATCTCCACCAAGTCCATCTCCGGCTTCACGTCCTCGTACGACTGCGGTGTGGCGACGATGTCATCCCAGTACTCCATCTCCATCTCCATCTCCAAGCTCTTGTCAACGCCTAGACCACAGCCGAGCTGGTCGAACAGGTGGCCGACATCGTACCCCTCAGCCGGGACCTTCTCCTCGTCCTCAAACAGCAGGCTGACCATGACGTCGCTGAAGTCGCAGGCAGGGACTAAGTGGTCGTCGCCGTCCCGGTAGGCATCTGCGGCCGTGCTGGGCTCCTCGGCGGGCATGGCGCTCACGGTGGATTTGGAGCTGTTGCCGGGCTTGCGCTTTCTTGTCGAGGGTGCGGGGCTGAGTGCCAGGCTTTTGATGTAGTTCTGCAGGAGCATGCCGGACTTGGGGTTCCTGGTGTTGCGGCACCGCCGTCTGGCGAACTGCCTTCGCTTGGTTGCATTCCAGTGGTTCTTGATGGAGTTCTCAGTCCTGCCCGGGAGCCTCTTGGCGATCTCAGCCCACTTGTTGCCGATTTCGGAGTGAGCTTGGATCAGTATCTTGTCCTCCTCCTCGCACCATGTATCCTTCTGCATGAAGGAAGAAATAGTGCATTTTTAGGCACTGATACAGATTATTCAGTAAAAAGGTCCCAACTAGATCATAATTAATCCTCATTTAACTTAGATATAAAATATATTTTCTTGATTTTTTTAGGTTGATCTCTTTCATAGTTAAAGCTATTTAAAAATATCATCACAAATAGTAAAGCAAATTATGGCTTTTTTTTCTGTTGCCAAATAAAAAGAGTTTAGACATTATATTAACTAAACCTCTTAATTAGGGTGTGTGTAGTAGTTCTGGTGGAATATGAGAGAGAGAAGAGAGCTCACAAATGTACTTAAAGTTGAGTACTAAATACTATACCATTTTAATGAAGTCAACCATAAAGATGGGGGTTACAATAGCAATTTATGCTTGTTTGACCCAAAAATTGATGTCATTCATCAACACATTAACTCACTCCAACGTGAGAAAAATCCTTGTACTCTCCCTAGTTGGTAAAGCAACCTTAATTTACACTCATTAATTCATTATAAATTGAGTAGAATCCTAATACTGTTCCTATGTACTAAAGCAAACTTATTTTAATATATTTAATATATATGAACAGGGAATATCATCTTTTTTTCCTTGAAAATAGCCTAGACCTCTTTGATGAAAAGAGTGAAGGTGATGAAATGTGTTGTTTTCATGACTAAACTATAAAAAGAGTAATATTAGTACAGCACCAAACCCATCCTCTACTTAATTTAATGTTTATAAAAAAATATTTTCAAATTACTATTCTACCAGAAGAATTGAAGTAACAATTTTGATTTATGAATTAAGTAATTTATATATAGATCATATATACAAAAAGGGAAAACAAGAAAGATACATAACACCACAAGTTTCTAATGATGCATACTAGAACAACTGGGACAAAAAAAATGCAGATGGGTAGTGAAAACCTTGATGTTAGGCCTCAGATGGTTGTGCCATCTCTCTCTGCACTGCTTTCCTATTCTTCCATGTAACATCTGAGCAATGTGAGACCACTTTTTCAGTCCATACTGTTCCACTAGTCTTATCAACAACCTGCAAGAAATATCCATGTTGTAATCTTTTACAAAAACAACGAGACATACTCTTTGAGAAAGAGAAAGGAGCAAAAAAGGAAGAAAGAATGCCTGCCTGTCTTCTTCGAGGGTCCATTGGCCTTTAACCACGTTGGTTTTCTTCTGTGCTTTACCACCATTTCTTCTTGCGGACATAGACTTCCTATTCATCTCGACTTCCATCTGAGGATGATGGTTGATGACACTGAGCTCGCCGGGGCATCTGCAAGCAATGGGAGGCTCAAAGGTGTGAGCCATCGAAGCTATGCTAAGATTAGGCTGTGTGACACAGAATGGCAACACCACATCCTGGATGTCTTCAGTTGGGACCCTGGACTCTATGCTGTCATATGGTGGAGACAACTTGTCAGGGAAGTAGCCATCAAAACCATAGGGGAAGCCATTAGCTACTTTGTCAAATGGATCAGCACAAGCTTCTGGGAAGAGTCCGTTGCTCATGTTGACTTTGAAGCTCCCAAAATCCATTGGAAAGAGAGAAAGAGAGCGAGGGAGAGATGTCTTCTAGGACATGGATAGCATGTATCCAAAGGACAATGAGATTAAAACTAATGCAAACATTTGTATGTGGTGTAATTAGGGTGCAGTCAATAAAGGATGTTACCTTATCTGGAGAACAAGGGAATTAAGCTGCTTTAATAGCGTTGTTAATAGCACAAATTAGTTCATTAAGAAAGTTAGAAGACCGTGTTAATTAGTTGTCAGTTATCCAATTTACTCCAGAAAACATGAGAAACTGAGGGAGGATAGCTTTCATCTTGCTTGAGACGACATCAAAATATGCAGAGAGTAGTCTCTTGATAAGCAAGATGACTAAATCCAAGCATTTACAACCCTAAAAGGAAAGAAATCAAGTAATATTCCCTCCCTTCTTGTGAAGTCCTTCAAATGACAATTCAATTGCTTTATTCTTTTCAGCAGCATCGACAAACATGAACACAGGAGAAAGTTAAAGCATCATCTACACATCTTTTTTCTTTAGGTAAAAGGAAAATGTAAGATAATAAAACTTGATGGTAAGTGTCACACTCACAAAATATTAGAAAATCAATTTATTTTCTTATCAAAGAAAGATGAGTTCAAAAACAATATGACAATAACATCTGGTAATCTCAGCCAAAAAGTGATTAACTGTATCAGGCCAGCAACACTTCACTATACTTGCAAATTGTAACAAAGCTAATCAAAAGGTTTGGATAATCTCATGATAATCTATAAAAAGGAGAATTTTCCACAAAAACTTGCGATAGCTAGGATCAACACAGATAAGTGTCAGTATGACAATTAAGCTAGAGACAAGAAGGGGTCTTTACACAACAAAGGATAAATACACCAAACAAAGATTTACATCTGTGGTCTCTCAAATTAAATGAACAAATCACTTCCGGATATGAACAAATTCTGTAAGGATCATGTCTTAAAATTCAAGTCATAACATAATTAAGAATCTTTAGGTATATTTTTGGTCTACTAAATGCACTCAGAATATGAATGTATAATGTTATAGCTAGTGTTTTGCTATTTATGCACATGAAGGATTAAATATACTGAAACCATTATTAAATTTAAGCTCAAAATGGTCACTAATGTATATCAGAATTGGTTTTTAACCAAGGGTGGGGTCACATTGGATCCAATATTTTGTTGAAGAAAGTGAACCAAAGAAGTTCTATTATCCCACAATGACCTAGTTTTTATACTGAATTATATTTGAACATTCAAGAGCCATTAGACTCCTTTCTGCATATACCAACACTTCAGAAGATTGAAAATATAAACAAGTATAATTTACATAATATGGGTAATTTCATTCAACATCTTTAATCAAATAAAACAAATGGAGTACCAACATAATTAAGAATCTTAAGGTATATTCTTGGTCTACTAAATGCACTCAGAATATGAATGTATAATGTTATAGCCGGTGTTTTACTATTTATGCATATGAAGGATTTGTCGAAGAAAATGAACCAAAGAAGTTCTATTATCCCACAATGACCTAGTTTTTATACTGGATCATATTTAAGCATTCAAGGGCCATAAGACTCCTTTCTGAATATACCAACACTTCAAAAGAATGAAAATATAAACAAGTATCATTTACATAATATGGGTAATTTCATTCAACGTCTTTTATCAAATAAAACAAATGGAGTACAAACAAAACAAATGCAAAACCATCTATTACCATCTTAGATCTTTTTTTTCCTATTTCTGCAATTATCCTTTCTGAGCTATCAGTTTATAAGCAGACTTTCTTGTGGAAGATTATCCTTTTTCTCATAAAAATTGAAAGTGGAGCAAAATATATATATTTACTCATACCTGAAATCAAAACCAAGCACCCAATGTTTAAAGAAAACAAATTGAACTAAACTGAACTCTTTCAGTTTGATTTCTTAATTTTTCATGTTGGTTGCATAAACCTAAACCATTCCCTGGAATAAATAATCCAACTTCATGGTCTAACAATTGACCAAGACCACATACAATGTCTGATCCTCTCCAATCTAAATGAGTGACATAAATAATGTATTGGGAAGGTGAAACTTATTGAGAATAATAAGGAATACCCTGTTTCATTGTCTTGCAACCTTCCTCATTTCAAAGGCTGCATGTAACATTTCATTCCTCATAGAATCAAGGTTTGATGGACTTGTTCATTCTTTCATCAACTAAATAAAAGGTTATGATCAGCATCTACAGATTTCATGGACCAAAATTGCTCCATAAGTTCAACTATCATCCTTTTTTAAGTTGGATGCATCTGATTCTGCATAGCATTGCCATTCGTTTTTCACTACATGATGCTTAGGCTTGAGATAATGTCTTTAGCTAAGCAAATTATAAAATATAAGTCTTTCTGTTAAATTTCATATTTACTTGTAATTTCATTTAAATCAAGCCAGTGTACTAGATAATTTCAGTATATAAATGTGTGCATATCCACATGTGTAATATAACATTTTTTGAATTGATGTGTATCTGTAGTATAGGCACAAATCAGATAAAAGTTCTAAAATTTTAGAATCCAGGGTTTTTACTGGGCATGATTTCTGAATTAAAAGAATAAACCATCTTTTTCATCCACTGAAACAAATGTAAGTGATTATTTACAGAATGATACCCTCACCTATGATTGTTGTGCACTACTAGCCTCATGACAATGTACCTGCAGAAGATTTCCAGTACCTTGAACTTAAATATCTATGATTGTTGTGCACTACTAGCCTCATGACAATGTACCTGCAGAAGATTTCCAGTACCTTAGAACTTAAATATCTTTGAAATATAACTTCAACTTATTTATCTCATATGAATTGCTTCCTATTATTACCCTGTCATATATATGCACGCGCACACACACACACAAGTTTAATGATGCATAGTGCTTTCTTTTCCCAAAGTGATCAACATTCTACTTGATGTGACCCAATTTAGTCAGCTTTTCTTAGGCTGTCAAACCAAGTATATGGATAGACCAAATAGAACATTCCTCCAATTGTGAACTCTCCCAGTAGCTTCAAATCCAAGAAGACTGATTTAGAAGACTTTCCCTTGGGATCACCATTGCAAAAAGCATTTTGAACATCAAATGGTATTACTACCAGGAAAAGTAAACTGCTAACAGTAAGATAACTCTTTTAGTTTATTTTGACAATAAGAACAATGGTTTCCTTATATTCCATAGTAGATCAATCATAATCCAAGCTGGCTTTATACCTCAGAAAGAAAAATCATGGTATAGATATATCGAGTCCCAGGTCTTGATGAACAGAAAGAAAACAAGATAGCCCATAAAAAAGAAGTGGAAAATATATAAGTATAACAGTTATATAAAGAAACATGATGCTTTGTGCATGTAATCTTCCTAAGAGTAAATATCTACAAAGTAAGAGAATTATACTCCCTGATAGAGGATTGTGTAACCTAACTAATCTGGCAAATAAATATTAGGTTGTTCAGAAGAATTCATAACCTAAATCTGGCAACTCAGCATTATGCTAAGATACATACAGAATCATCATCACCAATCTTCTTCTGGAAGACTGGAACATGCTAGGAATTTCCACACTTTAGATGCAAGCACAACAGTACCAGTAGTATTTTCTGATGGATCACTTATAGCATTCTCATCTCTAGGCACATCTAGATTATGAACTAATGATGATAATGAGACAACATGATGAAGAGAAGCTTGAAACCAGAGCTACCAATTGTTGTAGGAGAAGGAATGCATCCACAATCCTTCTCTCCTGAAAAGGACATGGAATTGAGGAAAAATCAAAACCCAATTAAAAAATTATGCCCTCAAAAGTTCTTGGATTAGGGTTAAGTGCCAGTATATACAAATGTAATTAACCATAATTGGCTATCTAAAGTTTGAGTTTGCTACTATAAAATTATACTAAGAAATTGGACACTTACTTGATTCTCCATCATTTATTATGTGAATATTTTAATACCAGCCATGTTGTGCAGTCAAATATACTCAAACAAAAACTGTGCAATTCCCTTATCATTATTTGGTGCTTTCAGCATGTTACTCTTTCTAAAAGATAATGCATATTTTATGAACTAAAGGATCGTCACTCCAATTCTTGTAACACTGATCTCAAAAATTTTATGCATACACAAGTCCAAGTTGTTTGCATTGTGTCATTATCATCAATAAATTGTCTCACAAGTAATCAATTTGTCTAGAAGTGCTAATTGATTCCTCCAGAACTCTCTATTTAGCTTTACAGAACCTCTTAAAAATCAGTTATATATTTTAGTAATGAAATATGTTCTGTTATTTAGTACTGCATCAATGTGTGTTCATGTCATGTTCAAATCAGTGTTATCAACAGAATTTACATATTAACTACAGGGAACATGCTTGGCAACTTCAGTAGCAAATATTAAACATGTGGAGAACATTGACTAGCGTGTAACTAGATGTGAAATTATCAATTCCTACAGTATCATTCAGAGACATCAGATGTATAAGGTAATACTTCTTGCAGTATTACTTAAGAAATTGTGTATAAGGTAATACTTCTATTCTCATGATCAAAACATTTTTATGAATATACATTTCTTGCAGTTTTCATCTTGAAGTTACTACTCCAACGTACAAAAATAGGAAACCAAAACTAAGGTATAGATCACAAAGTTCATCCAAAACATGTTTGACATATGACATGTGTAAAGTTTATTAGAAATATTAACCAGTACAAGCATAAAATTCTAGATTATCCAAAAAGAGTACAATCCAAAATAGTCTCATGGATTGTGAAGCTTGTATTTTTTGCAAAATAAAGATTAGACACTTGTGTTCATGTGATTTGCGTGCACAAAATATCTATGGACAAAAATAGGAAACCAAAACTAAGGTATAGATCACAAAGTTCATCCAAAACATGTTTGACATATGACATGTGTAAAGTTTATTAGAAATACTAACCAGTACAAGCATAAAATTCTAGATTATCCAAAAAGAGTACAATCCAAAATAGTCTCATGGATTGTGAAGCTTGTATTTTTTGCAAAATAAAGATTAGACACTTGTGTTCATGTGATTTGCGTGCACAAAATATCTATGGACAAAAATAGGAAACCAAAACTAAGGTATAGATCACAAAGTTCATCCAAAACATGTTTGACATATGGCATGTGTAAAGTTTATTAGAAATATTAACCAGTACAAGCATAAAATTCTAGATTATCCAAAAAGAGTACAATCCAAAATAGTCTCATGGATTGTGAAGCTTGTATTTTTTGCAAAATAAAGATTAGACACTTGTGTTCATGTAATTTGCATACACAAAATATCTGTGGACAAAAGTACACACCTC